>NC_059279.1:15294440-15384440 GCF_017591435.1 Portunus trituberculatus | reverse complement strand
TGCGTGCCCGGCATTCATTGCGATACCTCACAAACTAGCAAAAATAATTGTTACTCCCGCCTCGCCTGTTTTGCAAGCTCAGTGATACGGAATTACATTTTACACATCCAGCAAACTTTTACACGCATTCCAATGAGTTGTGTTGTGTTCCCGCCGACCCAACACACCACGACTTTATGTATTTTCCATTGATCTGTTCTCTTACAAACGAAGGAGGCATGTCATAGGGAAAGGGAAAGAAGCCTAGATTTCATTCCCCTTTACCGCTTACCCCTAGAACATTTTCCCCCTTTGATGCGATACAGCTTGTGATAAACACGTACTGTAGTGATGTCTAGGGATGTTTACTAGTCTTATTCCATAATAGTATAAACATAAGAACGTAAGGAAATTCGCAAGAAACCATCAGATCTACACATGCCAACCTATTTCCACCTCTCACCACGATCAATAAATTTATCCGGTCTTCTTTTAAAGCTCCATAATGACTCACCACAAACAACCTTTTTTCTTATTTTAGAGGGGAAAGCTGGTCAAGAGCAACACAAAATGGAAAAAGGCTCACTAAGTTGCCAATCCTTTTGTAAATCCGAGAGAGTTAGCCTCCCACACCCAAAAAAAAAAAAAAAAAAAAATGGAAAAATGTCTTAAAACCTCCCTCTTAAATGAAGTCAACTCATAGGAAGTCTTAAATGCAGAAGCGGGTAGGGAGTTCCAAAGATTACCAGATTACCTAATTACCAAGTCCATTCCATTCATCAGCCACTCTATTTGAAATCTAATTCCTTTCTATACCTCTCTTAAATCCAGCAGCTTTTGAAGACTGGACACATTATTTCTGGTTCTATTATAACCCCTTCAGTACCATGCCACGTTTTCATATTCAATCTGGCTACTATTTAGAGATTTTATATAGCTTCAGAGACTTATGTGGGGGATTAAAGTAGCAAAGACTCTGGCCATTAATCTTTTGACCTCTATAGAACATTCCTAATCGAAATAAAATAGTGTAATAATATCCCAAAATCATGGTAAAAATGCGTCCCAGTATTAAAGGGATTAATTACTGATATTGAGGATTTCATTTACGCCACCCTTGTCATATCCCTTATAAACTATGGTAGACTCTCAGTAGGTCTGTTTCCCTCTAGGCACATCCCCCAGTGTTGGTACAGCGGCATCCTGTTAGGGTAATGAGAAACTGACTGAAGGAAGTAGGTTTTTCTTTTTTTGCTTTATTTTTTTCTCATGTTAGGAAGAGCTTCTACTAAGGAAGACAAAAAAAGGGATTGAAAAAGAAGCCCACCAAAGACGCCAGACCCTCGAGGAGACCGTTCAAAGGCACCTTCAAAATTACTTACAGTGTTTTGATGCTTTACCCCTGAAGGAACTGCTAATGGTTTATCTTGTTAAATTAGGTAAGGTTAGGTTATGGTATGTTGTGGTAGGTTAGGTTAAGTAAGGTAAGGTAAGGTTAGGTTAAGTAAGGTTAGGTAAAGTAATGGCAGGTGAGGTAAGGTTAGGTAAGGTTAGGTAAGGTTAGGTAAGGTTAGGTTAGGTTAGGTTAGATTAGGTGAGATAAGGTAAGGTGAGGTAAAGTAAGGAAGGATAAGGGTATATTATGTTGTGATAGGTAAGGTTAGGTAAGGTAACATACATTAAGGTTGAATTAAGTTAGGTTTAGTAAGGTTAGGGTATTATAGGTTAGGTAAGGGAAAGTAAGGCTAGGTTATGTTTGGTTAGATAGCGTTAGATAAGATAATGTTAGTTTAAATCAAGATAAGTTAAATTAAGTTAACTAGATTTATGAGGAATATTATGAGGGAAAAATATCCAACACAGACTGAAAAGCATGGCAAACATCTAATGAGAAATGTATCAAGTAGGAAAAATACACAGAACGAATTAAATCAAAAGAGAAACTATCCTAAAGAGAAAGAAAAAAAAGTGATAAAAAAAAACAACGTCCAAGCGGGATTAAGTAAAACGGGAAAACGCCAACCAAGGACAAAAAAAAAAAAAAAAAATATCAGAGGGAAAAAATCATCCAAAGGGGAATATACTAAGGAGAAAATGGCACAGAGAAAGGCGTCTTTCACTCCACCTGAGCACTAACCACTCAAATATTCCTGATAACCAAGATCAGTCGCACGGTTCCCTCCTTCAGGCGGCGAACACACCCGAGATTAGCGCTGTAATTTCCTTGAGTTTCCCCACAAGTGCTCCTCAACCGGATAGTAATTAGCGGCGGTGCAGTCGGTTTTCGTTAGAAGGGCCTCTCGTCACAGCCCACGCAGCTTTGCCACCTCTGATACCGCTCGCGTCGACCTTAATATGCTAAACTTCCAAAATGTTCACTTGCTATCTTGTGTGTGAGTCAGTGGGAGGGTAATACTTTCAGGTTTGATAAGTTAATATACACACCTTTTCGCTTGGAGAAGAAAATACCACTTGCATTCACCCCAATATACCAGAACTGTAAAACGTTCACTTGGTAGCTTGTGTGCGAGTCAGTGGGAGGGTAATAATTTGAGGTTTGGTCAGATACATAGCCACCTTTTGCTAGAGAGGAGAAAATACCATTCACGTAAGCCTTTAAATACAGTAAACTTTTAAAACGTTGACTTGGTATCATGTGTGTGAAGTTCCTATTCTAGAACACTTCCACGACGCACTTCCACTATTTAGAATGTTCTAGTTGCTCTAGTTAAAGGTACACGGGTTTTTCATGGTGTTTTAATGGCTGTAGTGACTAATTTAGGTGATTTCTGCGTTATTGATAGGATATACTCTCTTCAGAACCCGACCAGTCATCTCTGTGGCCTTGGGAAACAGTCATGTTGAGAGAGTAGAGGGTTTCTGAATATGAACGTGAGAGTCAGTAGAAGAACAATAATTTGAGGACTGGTAGAATGATATAGACTTTCTCTTGAGAGACGAGCAAACATGAAGGATTTCCAGCTATTGAAAGAGTTCCCTGACTGACCTCTTTTCAAGGCTTCGTGAAGGAGAGGAACATAACAACACTTGGCAGGGAATAGTGTGGCTTGAGGTACAGACAGAAGAGCAGCTCAGTGGAAGGCTCTCAATAACCTTTTTTTTTTTCTTCTTTCTTTCTTTTTTTTTTTTTGCCATCACCCTGTCTTGAGTATTAGGCCATTTATTTATTTTATTATTCATTCTCTCCTCTTATCAATATGCTGCGCTTCGCCTCCATGCCTGAGTGAACCATAAGCTTCATGAAGCCTCGTAAGCTTCGCAAAGCCTCGGAGTCCGGAGAAGCGGTATTTCAAGAGTCGAACTAAACATAGTGTCAACAAGTATTTCTCTCATTCCAGGAAAGTTATGAAATGTTCCGATTCTCGTGTGTCGGTTGTATCTTATAAAAGGAAAAATGTTTTTATGTTTACAAAGAAAAATATTCCCAGGATGGAAGAAATAATAAAGCTTCTACAGATAGTTACTAATAAAAGGTAGATATTTTCGCAATATTTAGTCTCTTGTGTTAGGTGAAATGTATCCAAGTATGAAACAAAGACTTGACATTCACTACACTTGTGCAACGCTCAGTAGAACAAGAAAAATTATGACCACCTCACAAAAGCTGATTTAAAGAGAAGCATTATCTTTACACTATCAACTAGAAGATAGCAAAGAGAGAAAACACACTTAAAAGAGACAATAAGAGGTGAAGTGCAAATAGAGAAAAATGGAGGCAAAAAAGATGAAACAACACTTCTTAATGCTAGACTCTTATTTAGTACAATGTGGGAAACGTAGATAAAAAAAGACAAAAGAAAACATGAACAGTGAATTGGAGAAAACTCGTGAATAAAAAAAAGAAACAATACGTGGATAAAAAAAAAATATATGTAAAAAAAAAAGAGAAAACGTGAACACTATTTATAGAAAACGAATAGATGAGAGGAGGTGACTCACATGGATCGGAGGTGGTTGAGTCCTTTGAAAGCCCCGGCCTCAATAGTGCTCAGCTCCCCCATCTTGTCGAGCACCCTGCAACATAAAAGTCGTCACACTCAGACTGGGGGAACCATTATGCTGCGGTGCGATGTGTTGCGCTGAGTGTTGAGAGAGAGAGAGAGAGAGAGAGAGAGAGAGAGAGAGAGAGAGAGAGAGAGAGAGAGAGAGAGAGAGAGTGTTGTCTGTTGTTACGCTAGGCCGTGTGGACAATACCTTCGCGCTGTTTCAAATTGGTGTTGTCTGGGTGTTGCACGTGGCCCTGATCTGCCCAATGGAGTGAGAACAGTGGCGCTAAGGACAGAATAACACACATACATTACAATACATGACCTCAGTGAAGAGTGGCGCCCTGTGACCTTGTTGTTGTGACGGGAGAAGATACAGTTGAGTCATTCAGCGGAGGAAGACAAAATAAAGATGCAAAACGTAGATATGTAAACCAGGTCATCGAAGCAACAAAGAAGACAGAGAAGAAAGAGGATATCGAATAAGGCTACAGAAACAGGAAATAAAAAGCTTAAGGTTTCTGTAAAGGATCGCAAAATAAGTAGGGAAAAGTGTGAGGAAAAGAGGTAAAGAATTAAAGACAGAGAAATTTAATGTATTCAGAGAGAGAGAGAGAGAGAGAGAGAGAGAGAGAATGGACACAATATAAGTGAAGAAAATTAATAATGCGTAGGAAATACAAAAAAAAAAGTAAGATAAAAAGAATGCAAACAATAAATTCCAAAGAGAAAGAGGAAAGTAAATAAAACGAGACAAAAAAAAAGAGTAAAAGCGAGAAAAAAAGAAAATGAATAAAAAAACAAGGCCAAATAAAAAGAAAAGACAAATAAATGCACAAAAATACATATTGAGGGCAGGAGGAAGAGGAAGATGCAAGGAAAAGAAGAACAAGAAGAGGAGAGAAAAGAGGAAGAGAAGGAGGAAAGGATATGAAGAAAAAAAAGTGGTTCTTGGAAGATATGAAGAAAAAAAAGGAGGAGAAGAAGAAAATAAGAGGAGAAAGAGAGTTTTAGATGAAAAAAAAAATGATAGAAAGAAAACAAGAGGAAAAGGGGAAGATGGAGGGAAAATAAGAAAAAGAGCGGGTTTTAAATGAAATGAAAAAAAAAGGATTGAGAGAGAGAGAACAAGAGGAAAAGGGAAAGATGGAGAGAAAATAAGAGGAAAAAGCAGGTTTGAGATGAAATAAAAAGAAAAGGATAGAGAGAAAACAATAGGAAAGGGAAAATGGAGAGAAAATAAGAGAAAAGAGCGGATGTTAGATGAAATAAAAAAATGGATAGAGAGAGAACAGGAAGAAATGGGAAAATGGAGGGAAAATTTTATGGTGACGACAAAAAATAAATAGAAAAGATTGTTTGCATACTCACAGATCATTGAGAGTGTCCCTGTAACGTGTGAAGGAGTCGTTGCGAATTGTCTTGAGGTTCACGTTACTCAGGGTTCTGTTATGGAAAGAGAAAATATATAATCAATAAAGAAAAAGTCCGTAATTTCCTTAGTTCTTCCATTTTAACCTCTTCAGTATCATGGCATATTTTCATACTTATTCTGCTTACTATGTGGTGATTTGATATAGCTCCGGAAACTTATGTGGGGAATGAAATAATGAAGACTCTGGCCATTGATTTTCTGACCTCCATAGACCCTTCCTAATGTAAGTAAAATCGTCTAATCATATCCAAAACTCCTGGTAAAAATGCGTCCCAGTACTTAAGGGGTTAATGTCACATGCAATAACTTACAGCACTAAATGTATGAAATTTTTATAAACACCTGTAAGAAGAAAAGAAATGGATGAAAATGTATATATATTGCAATTTGGAAGTTGCTGTTGAAGACGCATTCAAGAGCAAATATGCAAAAAAAAAAAAAAAAAAAAATACAGTGAATTAGTTAAAGAGAAAGGGAAGTTAATAAAAGATCAGAGAAAAAGATAACTGCAAATCCTCTTGACAATCACGTTACCCAGAGTTGTGGGTTGTGGTGAAGGAGGATGAGGTACAAAAATATCATCCCCCCTCAACACTGGGGCACATTTTTACCTTGAGATTTGTGGACGAGTAGACCATTTTATTGACCTTAGTTAGGATCTATGAAGGTAAGAAGATTAATGGCCACAGTCTTCATTACCTTAATCCTCCACATAAGTTTCTGAAGCTGTATAAAATCACCAGATAGTATCCAGAATAGATAAGGAAATGCGTCATGGTACTGAGAGAGAGAGAAAGAAAGAGAGAGAGAGAAAGAAAAAAAAAACCCACGTAATTCTCTTAGCCTGAATGCACTTGTCGGAACTGGCACTGGAAGATAGAGAAAAAGAATCCTTGTGAATCGTCTTGAGGCAAATGCTGGTTAGGTTCAAGATGCAGTGCAGGAAAGAAATATACCGTTGATACGTAATGCGTGATTCTTCTAGTTCAAGGAAGCTGAAAGGAGGTTAATGGAAGGTAAAGAGAATGTATCCCTGTCAGTCGTTTTGAGGTCAACTTTACTCAGTGTTAGGTTGTGGTGCAGAAAGGAAAGATACAAGGATAAAATGAAAATACAAAATTCCCTTAGCACCACAAAATTGAGAAGAGGCTAATGTAAAAAATAAATAAATAAATGAAAATGAATAAATAGATAAAATTAGTGAACAAGAAAAAGAAAAGAAAAAGAAAAAAAAGTGCCATTCATACAACATTAATATTTTCGGTGATAAAAGAAGAAATACCATATAAAAAAAACAAATATAAATCAAAACTAAATCAGTTTAATTAACAATGAAAAAAAGTGAAAGGAGAGTAAAAGAAACAAAATAAAGAAGAGATTAAATACAACAAGAAAGGATGAAGCAAAGAGAATAAGGAAAATTTAGCCACACCAATAATTCAGAATGACTCCTTAGTATTGAAAAACTGAGGAAAGGTTAAGGAGAGAAAAAAGAAAGTAGCGAATAACAAGGAGGAGAAGGGCAAGAACAGATGATCAGCAAAAAAATGACATAATACAACAAATACTCATTGTTTCTTGATAACAAAGAAGAGATTAATGAACAATACAATGGATAAGAAAGTAAACGAGATAAGATAGCAAGAAAGGAGCTGAGAGAAGAGAGAAAAAGAGTTACATTAATACCACAAAAACTTAATTCCTTTAATCAAAATTGAGTAAGAGACGAATGGGCGATAAAAGAGATAAGGAGAAGCGGATGAGATACACATTAAGAAGGAAGGAAGGAAGGTGAGGAAAGCGAGGAATTACTCATAAAACTAAAAGAATAAGACGGTAATTAGAGATAAAGGCAAATAAGGAAACAAACAATGAAAAATAGAGAAAATATAGACGAAGAAGTGATTAGGAGGAAAAAAAAGTGACGTTACAAAACAACTGCTAAATATAAAACTACAAAAAATCAATAAAGGATGAAATGGAGGATAATAAAAGATTGAAATAAAAAGAGACAGAAAACGAAAGAGAGAGAGGAGACATAAAAGAGAAGAGAGAGAGAGAGAGAGAGAGAGAGAGAGAGAGAGAGAGAGAGAGAGAGAGAGAGAGAGAGAGAGAGAGAGAGAGAGAGAGAGAGAGAGAGAGAGAGAGAGAGAGAGAGAGAGAGAGAGAGAGAGAGAGAGAGAGAGAGAGAGAGAGAGAGAGAGAGAGAGAGAGAGAGAGAGAGAGAGAGAGAGAGAGAGAGAGAGAGAGAGAGAGAGAGAGAGAGAGAGAGAGGATTTCACACAACAGAAAATGAAATATGATATAAAAGAAGAAAAACAAACCAAAATAAAAGACGAACGAATGATAGAGATGAGAAAGAAGGAACAAGAAGGAGACGAGGAGACAGGAACGAGGCCAGCGTGTTTGGGAGGAAGAGAGGCGGAGAAGAGAAACAGAATCCTCAGTGTTTGAGAGATAAATGGAGCGAATGGATGGTGAAAGGAAGGTCGGCATACAAAGGAATCGAATACTCTGAAACTTAGAGGGAGCAAAGAAGAGGAAGAGACGAAGACACACAGGACAGGAGGAAGAAGAAGATGCGAGGAAGAGGAGTGGAAGAAGAGAGAGAAAAGGAGAAGAGAGGAGATAAAAGGACAGGAATAAGAAACCTTTTTGGTGGACACAGAACAGGAGGAAGAGGAAGATGTAAGGAAGAGGAGAGGAAGAAGAGGGAAAAAAAAGGAAGAGAGGGAAAAGGACATGAGTAATAAACCTTCTTAGTGGACAAAGAGGATATGGAGAAGAGGAAGATTCAAGGAAAAGGAGAGGAAGAAGAGGGAGAAAAGAGGAACAGAGGGAAAAGGAGACATTTTTGGTGGACACAGGGCAGCTGGAAGAGGAAGGTGAAAGGAAGAGGAGAGAAAATAGGAGAAAAGAGGAAGAGAGGGAGAAAATGTCAAAAAGAAAAAATGGTTCTTGGAGGATATAAGGAAAAAGAAGAAAGGAAGAAAAAATAGGAGAGAGTGAGTTTTAGATGGAACAAGGAAGAAAAAGACGGATAGAAAACAGGAGGAAGGAAGGGAGAGGAGGAATAAATGTAGGGAAGACTTGAGGAGAGAAGAGGAGAGGGGAAAGACGACAGAAGAAGAGAAAAATTTGAATGTAACAAGAAAGAAGAAGAGACGGAGGAAACAGAAGGAAATGGTGGAGGTGGAGAGGAGGAGAATAAATGAAGGAAAGAAAAGATAAAAGAAAAAAAAAACAGAAGGAGGAGAGAAGAGGAGGAAAAGAGGAATGGATTGAGACTGCGAGGATATGAGGAAAAAGTGGATAAGAGATGGAATGATGGAAAGGAAGGAGAGATGAGTGGATGTTTAAGATAAGAAATAATGTAAAGTGAGATTGTTAGGGAAGAGAAGAGACACTAAGGGATACAATAAAGATAATGAGAGGAGGAGGAGGAGGAGGAGGAGGAGGAGGAGGAGGAGGAGGAAGACGAGGAGATAAAAAAATATAGAAGTAATATGTTTAGTCTTAGCAAAACACGGTGGATTAGAATTAATTAAACGCGTTAACTTGTGGATGGAAAAATAAAACACAAACTTGACTCTGCTGCACAATGAACAGAGAAAAACAGTAAGGGAGAAAAAGAGAGAGAGAGAAAAAAGTAAAATCGTCAACGTAATGTGATTTGCCTTTAAACTTTCATTCAACAAGAAGTCTAATCATACAAAGCACTTTTTTCTCTTTCGCTTCACTCCCAGACTTAATTTTTATTTCAATACCGATTCGCTTTCAGAATTAGGAACGGGAACCAACTCATTGCTCGATAAAAGAAGAAAGTGCCAAAAATTTGCTCTTGGTAATGAGAGAGAGAGAGAGAGAGAGAGAGAGAGAGAGAGAGAGAGAGAGAGAGAGAGAGAGAGAGAGAGAGAGAGAGAGAGAGAGAGAGAGAGAGAGAGAGAAATTACCACCATTACCAATACCTTGATCACCACCACCACCACCACCACTACCATCACCATCACCACCACAGCCACTACCACCACCATCACCACCATCACCATAACCACCACAACCACCACTTCTACCAGAATCGTCAATATTTTCACCAGTATTATCACTAGTGAAGAGAGAGAAAAAAATGATTAACTACCACCATTACCAATACTTTGATCACCACTACCACCATCACCACAACCACCATCACCACCATCACCACCACAACCACCACCTCTAGCAGAACATATAAACAGGTGAGGAAAAAAAATTGTTCGTGGTAATGTGAATTTTTTTTTTTATGCAGAAGGGAAACCAGGAAAGGGCAACAAAATATTAAAAAAAGGCCCACTTGAAATACTGGTTCCCTTAAAGAATAGTAAAGAATTAGCCAGAATTAAGTAGAAAAATATTAATAAACTGCCATTACCACCACCACCACCACCACTAATAGAACAATCAATTTTTTTCATCAGTATTGTCGCTACGAACAAAGGTAAGAGATTAAGGGAGTCTATTGAGAACCCAGCAAGCTTACACGTGGCAGTCTCTTTATAAAGCATACGTGACCATTCCCCCTTACCATACCTGTCTATATATGTTTATAAAGCTCTCTAATGACTTACTGCTAACAACTCCATTACTGAGATTAGAAGAACACAAAAAAAAAAGTAGAAGAAAAAAAGACAAAAAGGATGAAAAGAACAAGAAAAAGTAGAGCGAAAAAAAAAAAAAAACGTGAAAATGAATAATAATGGGAATAAGATCGAGTATTGACAGTAAAATAAACTTCAAAATAAGTACCTAAAGTTTCATCAACACTATTACTACCACCACAACAACCAGCATCACCACCACCATTACCATTAATACTACTACCACCACCACCACCACCACCACCACCACCACAAAACAAGGGAACAAAACACACCTTGACGAGTAAACAGGTGAGTAATAATTAATAAGCAATACAGGAACAGCTGCGACGCTCTTAACAGGCAATCCTCTCGTTATTTATTATTCACACACACACACACACACACACACACACACACACACACACACACACACACACACACACACACACACACACACACACAAGAAGAAGAAGAAGAAGAAGAAGAAGAAGAAGAAGAAGAAGAAGAAGAAGAAGAAGAAGAAGAAGAAGAAGAAGAAGAAGAAGAAGAAGAAGAAGAAGAAGAAGAAGAAGAAGAAGAAGAAGAAGAAGAAGAAGAAGAAGAAGAAGAAGAAGAAGAAGAAGAAGAAGAAGAAGAAGAAGAAGAAGAAGAAGAAGAAGAAGAAGAAGAAGAAGAAGAAGAAGAAGAAGAAGAAGAAGAAGAGAAGAAGAAAAGAAGAAGAAGAAGAAGAAGAAGAAGAAGAAGAAGAAGAAGAAGAAGAAGAAGAAGAAGAAGAAGAAGAAGAAGAAGAAGAAGAAGAAGAAGAAGAAGATGAAGAACAATAACAACAACAACAACAACAACAACAACAACAACAACAACAACAATAAGAAAGAAAAAGAAAAAGAGAGAAGAAAAAGAAAAAAAAAAAAAAAACAGCAACAACTCTACGGAAAACAGTCACTGACCCCATGAAACACGAGGCAAGCATCACCTCAACACACTCCAGTGACAAGCTAAGTGCGCATTTAATCCCAAGAGAAACATTAAACATTAGTCATGCTCTCGTTTGATGACCAGGTGGGCAGTGCTTAGCTAGGTGACTTGTTGAGACAGGTTACAGAGCTGGTGCTAATGTTTCTAAGTACGTTTTCTGTGTACTCCTTCATAAACACGAGTGATTTATGCAAGTTTAAATGCAGTGAGGTAAAAAATAAAAATGTTTAAAGTGGATCTGAATGCTAAAATGTGAAACTCTAAAGATGTTTTATGTGTTTTGATATTTCCTCCTCTCTTGAGTTATGTGTTTTTATTTATTTTAATGTATAAAGTGGATCTGAATGCTAAAATGTGAAACACTAAGGATGATTTATGCGTTTTTGATATTTCCTCTCTCTTGAATCATGTTTTTTTTTCTATTTTATATATTTCATGGCTTTATAAGAAAATAAATACAAATCATAGCGTAAAGGGTAAAGTTCTTATATTTCGCTTACATTCGTCCTTATTTCAATTTAGGTCTGATGGCTTGTTGCAGCTTCCCTCATTTTTTTTTTTTAGTTTAATCATATTTTTTTATTCATTTGTTACCTGGCTTCCCAGTTTCAATATCTCATGATGAAGGAATGAATACGCCAATTATTTCATGAAGACGAAAAATCATTCCTGTTATTTATCTTTTGTTCTTTTTAAATGAGTTCACCAGTGTGGTCTTAATTTCCATAACGTATTTTGATATCATTTTCTCTCTCTCTCTCTCTCTCTCTCTCTCTCTCTCTCTCTCTCTCTCTCTGTCTGTCTGTCTGTCTGTCTGTGTGTCTGTTTGTCTGTCTGTCTGTCTGTTTCTGTCTGTCTGTCTGTCTGTCTGTCTGGATATCTATCTGTCTGTCTATCTGTCTGTCTGTCCGTCTGTCTGTCTGTCTGTTTCTCTCTCTCTCTCTCTCTCTCTCTCTCTCTCTCTCTCTCTCTCTCTCTCTCACACATATTTCATTTATAAATCTCGAAAACCTTAACCAAAAAATAATACCTCCCTTCTTTATAATTTCTCAAGCATTGTCAAACACCTGGAAACTTATTATGTAAAGATACCACACCTACTTTAGCTTCACCAATATTAGTTTTCTTCCTTTCTTTTCTTTCCTTTCCCTCCCTCGTCCCAATCAAAACAGGCAATATCATCTATTTTTCTCTCCCACATCTAAGGTACACTAAGTCCCTGAAGGTGTAGCGGTTAGAGAGGTCACATCCCACACCACACATCACACGTTGCACCTAATTACCACATGCTACCTGGGCGCCACAAAAGCTAGGTAGCGGCCGTATAAATATGGCTTAAGACGAATGGTTTGAATCGCAGCTCGACCTGGGATTTGTTGTGTTAGTGGAGTCTATTCCTTTGTCGCGCTCCTTCCCGCTGGCCTTCTAGTTTCTCAGGGGACGAAAAATTGAAAGGGAAAATATCAAGTGTTTCCTTTGTGTTGCTTTCCTTGCTGGTTTAACTACTATTACTACTACTATTGCTATCGGGAGTACTAATAGTGTTGCTACTGGTGCTGTTATTACTATTCTTTTTTGCCTCGATTTACTATGATAACTACTATCGCTACTGTTGTTGTCACGAATACTAATCCTAAACTGCTACTACTACTATTAATACTATCTTTCTACTACTACTACTACTACTACTACTGCATTACTATTCGATCCTTTTCTTTCGTCACCGTTTCCCTCCCTTCGTTCATTCCCCTTTCTTTGTCTCATATAATTGAACTCTCTTCCCTCTCGCCCTATTTGATCTCGCCAGACTGTTAACATTCGACAAACTTCCCTCTTTGATCTCTACGTCAATCAATTACGGATTATTTATTGACACTTGCTTCCCTCGCTCCACGTGTTGCTCTAACTCTCTGTTCTCCTCCTCCTCCTCCTCCTCCTCCTCCTCCTCCTCCTCCTCCTCCTCCTCCTCCTCCTCCTCGTCTACGTACCCTTAATGTGTTTAGCTCATATTAATCTATAGTTTAATAACTCTATACTTAACAATTTATATTTTGATTAATTTGAGTTTACTTTTTCAGTTTAATTTTCAGTTTCAGGTGAGAAGAGTGAAGTAAAAAGTGAAAAATGGAATCTCCTTTAAATATTTCTAGTAACAATCCTGCTCTGCTTCTTTCAAACTGCGTGAGTGTGTTCCATTTTCCTTCTACTCCCTCACAAACAGGAGGAAGCGATGGCTGCAGTAAATGTTTCTGTATTGTTTATTTATGTAGGGTATACCATTTCCAGTAACACTTCTATGCTCCTTTAATCCCTTCACTACTGGGACACATTTTTACCTTGAAATCTGTATACGATTAGACCATTTTATTGACATTAGGAAAGGTATATGGATGCCAGAAGATTAATAGCCACAGTCTTCACTATTTTATTCCCAACATAAATTTCTGAAGCTCTATAAAATCATCAAAAAAGGAACCAGAATGAATATGGAAGCGCGTCATGGTACTCAAGGGTTTAATTCTGTAAGGCACTTTTTTTACATTAGTGTCAACGCCGTCGCAAACTGAAGTGAGAACATAAAACATCGTTGTATGTTTGATTTATGCGAGGTATCATGATTCCTTTTTCCTTTTCGGCCTGTTTTTATCAGTGCATTAGTCTCCATTTTTTTCCATTCCCTTTTCTCGTTCTTAATTCATCTCTCTCTCTCTATATCCTTTTGAAACTCTAAAAGTCTCAAGTCTCATATTTTCAAAGTATTTCATCCACTTGAAGTCTCCATAACATAAATCTATTCATTCAAGTGGTCGTTATCATTATTTTTATACAGACGCAATTGAGTTATTCCGACAAATGCGAGCACTTTCTTTTCAATATGTTCATTTTTCATTTTTTTTGCTGCTCTTGGCCAGACCTCCGCTTACATAAAGGAAAATAAGAGTAAAAAATAGAAAATAAACAACAATCCTATAATGGAAATGGAGAAGGTAATAGAAAAACTCACATTTCTCTTCCGGATCATGCTGGAAAATACTACGGAAGAGAGAGAGAGAAAAAAAAGGGGAAAAAAGCAAAAGAAAAAGGAAGAAAAAAGAGAGAAAAAAAATGTAGAAGCTTCGATAATTCATCACCAAGTTAATGGGGGATTAGATTCTACCATGAAGTGCGTTACTAATTCATCTCCGTCTCCTTGTTTTTGTGTTTTGTTTTTCTCCCGTCGAACAAATGAGCCGAGGTGAGACAAATTGATCCTACTTAATGGTGGTGTTGTTTGGCTCATAACTGTGTGTGTGTGTGTGTGTGTGTGTGTGTGTGTGTGTGTGTGTGTGTGTGTGTGTGTGTGTGTGTGAGAGAGAGAGAGAGAGAGAGAGAGAGAGAGAGAGAGAGAGAGAGAGAGAGAGAGAGAGAGAGAGAGAGAGAGAGAGAGAGAGAGAGAGAGAGAGAGAGAGAGAGCATATGTGTGTTCGTGCAATAGATTGACCGATCGGCAGATGCACTCTCCCCACCACACACACACACACACACACACGCACACATTCACATTCACCCTTCACACACACACACACACACACACACACACACACACACACACACACACACACACACACACACACACACACACACACATTCACCCTTCACCTTCAACTAAATGACTTCCCTCTATTTCCTACATCATTCTGGGAAAAAAATAAAATACTACAGCAATTTTATTTCCAGGATGATCGAGGCAGACGCGGGCTTCAATGTCATGGGAAGGCGTGACTTTACAAGAGAGGGCGGGATGACACTAGGATTGGGGGCCTCAGGATACCTTTTATAGACCTTTCCATTGACTGCACTCGAGCACGTGAGAAAATGGAGGTGCAAATTGAATGGGGAAACTGCGAAAGCTAAAAATGAGAGAAAAAAGAATGTTGAAAAGTATTGGTAAAAGGGCTAAAGTGAAGAAAATTGGAAAAGAACGGGGAAAAAATATTTAAAGGGGTGACAAAAAGTGAAATGAAGATAAAGATAATACAGCGAAAGGCCAAAAAAAAAAAAAAGAATGATAAGCAGTTCAGAATTAAACGAAAAATAGTTAAATATAAAAAAAATAAGATAAAAAAAGAGAATAGTGAAAGAATGTATTGAAAATGAGAAAAAAGAAGACTAATGAGAAATCAAAACAAATATAATAAAGGAAAGTGATAAAATAATAACTAAAAATGGTTAAAATATATGAAAGGACAAAAAAAGTAAAAATAAACAAAGATATCAGAAAAAAAAGAAAAAAAGAACAACAAACGATTGCATTACAAAAAAAGATAAAAATAACTACAACATTTAAATTGAAAAAAACACAAAAAAATCGTAATATCAGAAATACTGAAACATATAGAAAAAAAAGAACATCAGGAAAAAGAAAAGGATAAATTGGAGGGAAGCCAGGAGGAGAACTAGGAGGGAAAGGAAAACAGGAGAGGGGAAACAGCAAAAAGGGAAAATGTTGTGACAGAAATGGAGAAAGGTGAAGATGGAAACAAAAGGGAGTGGCGAGGAATGCACACGAGTGGAGGCGAGGCGGAAGAGGTGGAAATATGGAATGAAAAGGAAAGAGGGAAGCGTGTCAGTAAATGGATACAAGACGGATGAGGAATGTGAACCAGAGAGAGAGAGAGAGAGAGAGAGAGAGAGAGAGAGAGAGAGAGAGAGAGAGAGAGAGAGAGAGAGAGAGAGAGAGAGAGAGAGAGAGAGAGAGAGAGAGAGAGAGAGAGAGAGAGAGAAGAGAGAGAGAGAGAGAGAGAGAGAGAGAGAGAGAGAGAGAGAGAGAGAGAGAGAGAGAGAGAGAGAGAGAGAGAGAGAGAGAGAGAGAGAGAGAGAGAGAGAGAGAGAGAGAGAGAGAGAGAGAGAGAGAGAGAGAGAGAGAGAGAGAGAGAGAGAGAGAGAGAGAGAGAGAGAGAGAGAGAGAGAGAGAGAGAGAGAGAGAGAGAGAGAGAGAGAGAGAGAGAGAGAGAGAGAGAGAGAGAGAGAGAGAGAGAGAGAGAGAGAGAGAGAGAGAGAGAGAGAGAGAGAGAGAGAGAGAGAGAGAGAGAGAGAGAGAGAGAGAGAGAGAGAGAGAGAGAGAGAGAGAGAGAGAGAGAGAGAGAGAGAGAGAGAGAGAGAGAGATTTACGTCAGGAGCGTCTCCTACAGCGGCTTCTTACGGTGGAAAGATACACAGCCACACCCTTCCCACCTGCAGCGCCTCAGCCCGCCCACCCCCTCACTTCATTTCAGTCCTTGCCACAACCTCGCCCACTCCTTCCTCAGCCTGGTATCTGGAATCAGAACCAGGGGCGGCAGTGGACCACTCCTCTTCACCAGTACCAGCAGTCGGCCGCGGACCCTAACCACCACCTCGGACTAGCAGGCCTCGCTCACTACCATCCCTCACCATGGTACAGCCAGCTTGCCCCGCCGCCAACTAAAGGTCGTCTCTAGCAACGTCCGTGGTCTCCGGACTAACCTTGCAGACTTATACCACAACTGTGTGCAACGACACAATGCAGACGTTGTTGTGGTGACCGAGACATGGCTGAACAGTGAGGTGGAGCCCACGTATGGCAGGATGCAGGGCTTCACCCACTGGGTGAGGAGGGACCGACAGGAGCGAACAGGAGGTGGAGTGGCTGTCTGCTTCAAGGAAGGAATGCAGGCCCAGCTACTCGACATAGACACGCCTCCAATGATGGAGATGATGTACTTCCGAGTAATGCTGGCAGACCGCTCAGCCCTCCTGCTGTGTGCCCTGTATCGCCCCCCGCGACAAGGGCCTGACTCACTCCTGTACCTGACTGAGACCTTAGACAACCTGATGATGGCACACAGCTGCAGCCACGTGCTGATTGTGGGGGATCTCAATCACCACCTGGAAAGAGACGCCTACGAGAATCTCCTGAGGTGCAGGGTCTGACAGATCATGTCACCTTCCCCACACATGAACGAGGAGGGACATTAGACCCTGTCATCTCAGACTACCAGGAAGACAAGCTTCAGTGTCATCAGCTGGGGCTCGTGGGCAGCTCTGACCATCACGCTGTACTGACACAGCTGGAAGTGGGCGTGGCTCAGGACGAGGCCACCACCCGCACCATCTGGCTGTGGAACAAAGCAGACTGGGCTTCCCTGCGCCGCGACCTGACCCACACCCCATGGGCCACTCTGCTACAGGGAGGAGCAGAGAGTGAAGCACTTGCACTCACCTCTCACCTTCTCGCCCTCCAGAGACGCCACGTCCCACACAGGGAATACACCACCAGATCGACGGATCAGCCATGGTTTGGCTACCGTTGCCGTGTTGCTGCCGAGGCAAAGTATGCTGCCTGGCTCCGCTACAAGAGGAACCCGACTCGGCGCAACAAGGACCTGCACAGGGCTGCATGCAGGAGGATGGTGGTAACCAGCAAGTGGGCCTTAAAAAAGTGGGAGGAAAGCCTGCGCCGGAAACTGTGTGGCACTGGCGTAGGAAACAAAACTTGGTGGTCTCTTGTTAAGGACAAACAAGGAACTGGCCACCAAGAATCCATCCCTCCCTCAGCAAGCAGGACGGTACTGTCGCCACCAGCAGTAAGGAGAGGGCACAGTTGCTGGCTTCCTTGTTTGCTGGAAAAATGAAGGTCGGGAATCCACAGCAGCCACCGCCTCAGCTGGTCCAGCAATGTGAGAAGACTGTCACCATGGTGGAGGTGACGCATCAGCAGGTGAAGCGATTATTGCGGGGCTGGACACACAGAAAGCCACCGGCCCTGATGACATCAGCCCGCACCTGCTGAAGCGATGCTCCCAGGAACTGGCTGCCCCTCTCACCCAAGTTCACAACTTGTGTACGGGAAAACGTCTGGCCTTCAGTGTGGAAGGAGGCTCGAGTAGTTCCTGCACACAAAAAGCTCCAGGACGGACCCAAAAACTACAGACCCATATCCCTGTTGTCAGTGGTGGGTAAAGTGTTTGAGAGGGTCGTGGCAGAGGTGGTGTGTAGCCATCTCAAGGACAATGCCCTCCTCTCAGACCAACAGTTTGGGTTCAGACCTGGAAGGTCAACCTCCGACCTAATGATGCTTCTCACCAGGCATTGGCAGGACGCCCTCGACGACGGCAAGGACACTATAGTGGTTGCTTTGGACATAGCAGGAGCTTTTGATAAAGTATGGCACAACGGATTACTAGAAAAGCTTCGTGCTAAAGGCATCCAGGGTGGCTTGCTACGACTCTTGGGAAATTACCTGCAGGACAGAAGCCTCAAGGTGGTTGTCAACGGGCAAACATCTGAGTCCCTGCCTGTGGAGGCATCAGTGCCACAGGGTTCAATTCTTGGCCCACTCCTGTGGAATATCTACGTGGATGATCTTCTCCAGCTACTGCCAGGAGTCATGGCCTATGCTGATGACTGCACCCTCTCCTATACCTATCCACGCCAGGACAGTGGGCGGGCTGCTGAGGCCATCAATCAGCAGCTACGAGTGATAAAGGAGTGGGTGCTCGCTGGCAAGTGACATTCGCGCCGGAGAAGACACAAGCAATGGTTGTCTCTCGGTCCCCAGCCGCCATGGCAGCAATGGCAGGAAAGTTGTCTTTGGCGTTGCTGCTCTCCCACTCCAAGATGACGTCAAGATACTTGGAGTGGAGGTGGATCGAGGGCTGAGGTTTGACAGGCATGTCAAAACCATTGCCAAGAAAGCCTCTCACAGGATCTCCGCTCTCAGAAGGATCGCCAGTTTCCTCGACAGGAAGGGGAGACTGCTGCTGTACAAGGCACAGGTGCGGCCCCACCTTGAATACGCAGCTCTCTCCTGGATGTCCTGTGCCGCCACACACAGAAGGAGACTGGACAGCATCCAACGCCGCGCCATACGGCTAGTAGATGCTGCACTACCACCTCACCCAGAGCCTGAGCGTCCCCTTGATTCACTGGAACACCGCAGAGACGTGGCGGCGATCGTAGTGTTCCATAAGGCACAGGTGCAAAGAGTGCCACATCTGGCAGGGCTGCGTCATCCTCTAAGAGTCACCGCACGGAGCACGAGAACGGTGCTCAATGGTGGTGACGCCGTAGAGGTGCCGCGATCCCACGGGTGTCAGCATCAACGCACCTTCGCAGGACGCGTCTCCAGGATGTGGAACTTGTTCACGGCCGCGGTGCCTCACGTCCAGGAGATGAACACACACAGTGTCAAACTGATGGCACATAAGTGGAGACAGACACTGCCAACTCCTCTGACACTCTTTGTGACGTGACACTCAGTGTAGTGCAGTGCGTGAATAGTGCTAGTGAAGTGAAACGAATAGTGCTCCATTTACATGCTGACCATCTTGTATATTATCTATTTTTAAGTCTTGTAAATATTGTAGAGAAATAGATTGTAGTACCCTTAGAATAGGTAGCACACGACAGTGCGCCTTTGGGTACATGTTCCTTTGTATTAAGTTTTGTTTAAATAAAAAAAAAAAAAAAAAAGAGAGAGAGAGAGAGAGAGAGAGAGAGAGAGAGAGAGAGAGAGAGAGAGAGAGAGAGAGAGAGAGAGAGAGAGAGAGAGAGAGAGAGAGAGAGAGAGAGAGAGAGAGAGAGAGAGAGAGAGAGAGAGAGAGAGAGAGAGAGAGAGAGAGAGAGAGAGAGAGAGAGAGAGAGAGAGAGAGAGAGAGAGAGAGAGAGACTGTTCCACTACCATTACACATCAGATTAGTAATGATTCAATACGTCACGATGTTCAATGAAGATTCTGTGCTTGTTAAATATGAAAAAAAAAAAAAAATCCATAACACTAATACAACGAACGATAGAATGAGAAAAAAATGATAAAACAACGAAAAATGGAACAATGGAGAAGAATCGGAAACAATTACGTCAAGAACATTCAAAACATTTTCTCTCCATTATAATGATATCACATTCAATTTTCTTATAACGAGCGAAAATCCCCCTCTCTCTCTCTCTCTCTCTCTCTCTCTCTCTCTTAGCAGGTCATTGCCCCCTTCATTACATACTCGTAAAGTGGGTGTGCATTTACCTGAAAGTAAGTGAGTGAGTGAGTCAGTGAATGTGTTTGACGTAGGGAGAGAGAGAGAGAGAGAGAGAGAGAGAGAGAGAGAGAGAGAGAGAGAGAGAGAGAGAGAGAGAGAGAGAGAGAGAGAGAGAGAGAGAGAGAGAGAGAGAGAGAGAGAGAGAGAGAGAGAGAGAGAGAGAGAGAGAGAGAGAGAGAGAGAGAGAGAGAGAGAGAGAGAGAGAGAATTTTTTGTCTGTTTTTTTTCTCTCTCTCTCTCTCTCTCTCTCTCTCTCCAGGCAACACCTTTAATTACTGTTCCCTCCAGGTATACACAGCTGGACTCAAATTCCTACTCAATGTCTTCATGTTTATTATCGCGTGTTTTTTTTTTTTTTCTTACTGTCCTGCTGATGTTAGTAACCATCTTTCCCCCCCGTGCCAGTAATATTTCTTTCATCTGCTACAGTATTTAGTATTTTCTCTCTCTCTCTCTCTCTCTCTGTGTGTGTGTGTGTGTGTGTGTGTGTGTGTGTGTGTGTGTGTGTGTGTGTGTGTGTGTGTGTGTGTGTGTGTGTGTGTGTGTGTGTGTGTGTGTGTGTGAGAGAGAGAGAGAGAGAGAGAGAGAGAGAGAGAGAGAGAGAGAGAGAGAGAGAGAGAGAGAGAGAGAGAGAGAGAGAGAGAGAGAGAGAGAGAGAGAGAGAGAGAGAGAGAGAGAGAGAGAGAGAGAGAGAGCAAAAATCTCTATGATATTAAACACTTTTTGAGCGGAAATACATTCACCATTAATGTTTTTTGTTTGGAGTTAAACAACATTGTTTTGTATATTGCCTGAAATAGTAAATAGAAAAAATGAATTCGCTCCAATAAACACATGGTCATACTAAATTCACATTGAAATTTCACATATGCATTACTGAAAAAATAGACCCCTGATATGGAAACTTATTTATAACTTCCTGAAATTGTAATGCATAACCAAATGTATTAATAAAAATTTAATCATACAGACACACAAAAATGCTCCACTCATTTCAATTATTACATTCGACAACATGAAAAAAAAACTAAAAGAAAGGAAATCACAAAATCATAAACTAGATTTCTTGTAAAGGACAGAAAAAAAACCATACAGGCAAGAAAAATGTAATCACTTATTTCCGCTACGAGACAAAAACAAATAAAACAAATGAAAAATAAACGAATAAATAGAAATAAAAAAAAAGTCGTAAAATCATAAACTATATTTTTTATAAAGTAAAGCAAATCATAACACGTGACTCAAAACAAACAAAGACAAAACAAACACAACCAATAACTCACATGAATTAAAAAAAGGCTTAAAAAAAAAAAAAAAAGAAATTCCCGAAGAAAACCATAAAATATTCACTTCAGTTAACTATTTCACAAACTTAGAACTCATTACGAGCGACGAAAACAACACTACATCTTTGTGGGTCCACGTAATTGCTTGTACCTGCTGTTATTTCCAGGTGTCGCCCCTCATTAAGGCTCCTCGCTGCCTAGACGGGGCCAGGAAGGGGCGGGCGAGTCACGCAGGAGGACGAATAAAAGTGTAGTAGAAAGGGGAAAGTATGAGAAAACAGGACTTGCGCTAAATAAGGAGAAGAGGAAACGAAAATAGAATGATTATAAAGAAAGATGAGGTAGAGAGATTGATTAAAAGATACATAGATAGACAGGTACATAGATAGATAGATAGATAGATACATAGACAAATACGTACAGAAAAGAGAGAGATCGAAATAAAAATGGCAGGAAATATAGAAGTTCCTTACGTAGGTATAAAAAAGATGAAGGTGTATAATTATTGGAAGAGAGAAAAAAGTAAAGAGGGAAAAATACGAAAGATGAAGGAATAGGAAGGTATGATAAAGAAAAAGAAAGAGTTAAATAGTAAAAAAAAAGTGCACGCGAGAGAGAAAAATAAGAAAAGGAGGAAGAAGTAAAAGAAATATGCTGTACCGTAGAAAAAGATAGACAATGAAGGAAAAAAATGAAAATTACATAAAAGAAAATTAAAAAATCTGATAATATAGTAAAATTTTTCTTTAAGTTAAGAATAAAAGATTAGAAAGACGTCAATGAGAAAAAAAATTGAAACTCCCCATATCTATTTTTGTGAGGGTGGTTGAGTTAATAAGAAAGACATTATTTTTCGAGTCTATAGCACTTGGTTGGCATCTAGACACACAAAAACACGAAAATGAGATAGATAGATGTAGAGGAATATAATAGATAGATAGATAGATAGTTAAGATGGATACATATATGGATAGATGGATAAACAGACAGACACACAGACAGACAGACAAATAAATAGATAAATAGATAGATAGACAAATGAGTAAGTGGATAAATGGGTAAATAGATGAAAATATAAATAGATAGGTAGATAGATAGATAGACTGATAGGTAGATAGATAGATAGTTGGATACGTAGATATATAGATAGGTAAATAAAAATAGAATAAGGAGAGGAGGTAACGAAAATGGGAATGATTATAAAGAAACATGGGTAGACAGATTGATTGAAAGATAGATAGGTACATAGATAAATAGATACATAGATAGAAAGACAGATTAACAGACATGTCTCAAATATCCAAACCTTTCGTAAATTAAATGTTCCTCCCGCTATTCCACAGTCGAAGATCCTCAGATGATTACAAGTTTGCGATTTATTTATGATTTATTTGCTGTGGTGGATGAGAAGTGTGTGTGTGTGTGTGTGTGTGTGTGTGTGTGTGTGTGTGTGTGTGTGTGTGTGTGTGTGTGTGTGTGTGTGTGTGTGTGTGTGTGTGTGTGAATTAGTTAAATTTTTTTCCGTGTAGGTATTATATATAAGAATGTATGCACGAGAATGTATGTATGTATGTATGTATGTATGTATGTATGTATTTATATGTATTTACGTATGTATGTATGTATGTAATTGCGCGGAGATCACTCTAAGACTTATTGAACACTGTTAGCACTTTATATTCCTAAATTCCTGTCGCTCACGTAAATCTTCAGTGTGACACCAACTCTTAAGAACGGCTGGTGAAAGTCACACATAATCTTACTAAGAGACACACATATGTTCACTTCCACTTCATTTAACTTCGAGCAGCTTCCTTCCTTCAAGCTCAAAGTGGCCCAGATGTCCTATGTGTCTCTTTTGATGTTAAACTTTATCCATAACTTCAAACAGCAGATCAAAAGGAAAGTTGGAGAGTCTTCGAGAAATCATACTTGCTGTGATCGAGAGACTCAGGCGGAAGAGAGAGATTCGAAGCCACAAGTCAGCATCAGTGCCTCGCCTTGGAGTCATCCATCACCTGGCGAGTGTGGGTCAAGTTACTGGGGAGTCTCAATCAGGTGGAAGAGTTGACCTCCCTCACGTGGATTGTTTGCCTCCCCCCAGCACATCTTTCGCCTCTGCTCCACATGTTTTGCAGTATTTCCATTTTCATTTCTCTTTGAAATAAATGTATATCATATTTCACGTTTTCTATATTATCTCTCTCTCATTCCTCTCTTTTCTTTTGCTTTTAGTTCATGTTTTGCTATCTTTGTTTCTCTAACTTCCCGCTTTTGTTCAGTTTCTTCCCCTTCCCTTGTTCTTCTTCTCGTCTTGTTCCCTCCGCCACTTCCTTCCTCAAAGCTTTCCTCATCCTTTTCTTCCCTTTCCCTTTGCTCTTCTCGACTTGTTATCTCTGGTTCTTTGCTTCATCACTCCCTCACCTCTCCCTTTTGTCTTTAGTCCACCTCTCTGTTCCTCAGTTTCTCTGCGCCTCCTCCATTTCTCCCCTTCTTGATCTTGTTGCATTGTTTTATATATTATTTCCTTCCTGTGCGCCTCCCTTGCCTTTCGTTCTTCTCGTCCTATTCTTTTTCTCTTAATCTTGTTAGACTTTCTGCTTTCTTTCTTTGCTCTGTCAACATTTGTCCTTCCCCTTGTTCCTTTTCGTTTTTATTTTCTTCAACAATCTTTCTTTTAGTATCAACCACCCTTCCCTTCCCTTCCCTTCGTTCTACACCTTCCTCCTCTACAAATTCTGTTTTCCGTGCTGCTTCCTTCCCCTATCCCCGCCTTAGCCTTTCCCTTCCTGATCTAGTCCCAGCGTCAGGTTTTCACAGTCCCCTCCAGTTTGGTCCTCGGTTTAATCATTTGGGTCTTCGCCGCGGCGGAGTCAGTTCGATACTCAATTAGATTTGCATGCAGCTATGAATACATGAATTGGATAAGGGAGAAAGAAGCTTATGTAGACGAGGTTCCTTCCGAAGAGGAGAGGAAAGGCGAGGCGTGGCTAGGGAATCAAGGCTTACTCCTCCTCCAGCAGCTTCTCTCCTTTTCATTTCCTGGGCTTCTTCCTACATTGCCCTTTGCCTTTACTTTCCTTTCATTTTAGTCTTTTGGGTTTTCTCACCAGACTGAATAAAAAATCAGAAGGGCATGAATTGTTATAAGGTGGTTTCATGTCTATGTATTTCGTAATGCTTTATATCTTTATATTTAGTGTTTTTTTTCCTTATCATACATAATACCAGAAGGGCATTAACGAAATAAGGATAAAGTTAAAATTCGCAGTGTTAGCTTTCTTTACAAACAGTTTAAACCTTGACTGGTATTTAGAGCATTTCCTTAATTACTAATCACTCTGACATATCTTTACTTGTTCTACAGCTTCTAACCTTCAAACTGGGTAGAAAATGCCAAATATACCTTTTTTTAATACAATTCTTTCTTGTACACATTAATAAAGATTACATGCGATAATTCTGGTGCTTTTGACAATTTCGCATCGTCGTGAAATAGTTAAAAGTCTTTCCATCATCATTTCCCGTGAATCTAATTTCTACCAAACGAGGACACGGATGCTACGACGAACTTTTCACGTATAAAACCAGCAGCATGTAAACTTTTCCCCAGCAGTGTTATCAGGAGACTTTCCCCTCATCACTATTCATCGCGAATCTAATCTTTTCGTCGCTGTCTAAGGGCAGGTTGCCATCTCCAGCGAGCATCCGGCAACAACCCTTCAATTTGCCTCGTGAAAGTAAGTAGTCGGGTCCTTGATGGTGGGTCTTACCTCGGGCCCCTCCAATCTAGTTTGATACGGTCCACAGAGGCGCCTCCCGCAGACCCTGGAATCATGTTTCGTTCCAGCGCGCTCTTCAAGACTTGCAAGAGACGGTCAGGCAAAACTGATGCCAAGTTGAAGTGCGACGTGATGCGACGAGTAGAAATGAGCGTCAGATGTTAGTTCTCTCTCTCTCTCTCTCTCTCTCTCTCTCTCTCCACTCATATCATTTAGCCACTTTCTCTCTTGATTTGGTAATGCTTCTTAAACACATCCCTTTCCTCCTCCTTCTTCCCTCCTTCCTCCTCCTTCCCTCCGTCAGCTCCGTCACACAGCGCCACGTCCCCAGGGATCTAAGGGTCTAAAACGCGCCAGCTGGTCCACTCGTAACCCTCAAATGCGTTCCCTTCCCTTAACTCCAAGTGGAATTCCCCATCCACTCTAAATGGCCCGTCTTTCCCACACCCTCCTCTTCCCACCACCAGCCGCCTCTACCACCACCACCACCACCACCATTTCCATATCCCTGACGAACGCTAGGAATTGGTTGAATCTTCCGTTAATTTTCCTGATAGTGATGGTTGTCCTTTTAGGTGTTTTGTTTTTCTCTTAATTGGATTTGTTGGTAGTGAAGTCAAGATTAACCCCTTCAGTACTGGGACGCATTTTTACCATGAGTTTTGGATATGATTTAGATGTGATTAGGAAGGATCTATGGAGGTCGGAAGATTTATGGCCAGAGTTCTCACCTTTTTAATCCCGACATGAGTTTCTGAAGCTTCTGAATCGCCAAATGGTAAGCAGAATAAATATGAAAACGTGTCATGGTACTGTAGGGGTTAAGGTTGACATTCTTGGTTATGTTATTCAATTTCACCTGATGACTTAATTACAGGTGACTTAACAGTGTATGTAATTGATTTTTCAGATGAGTACTTTTTCTCCAGCTGGCTTCAATGACTTTCCAGTAAACAATATAATTTTTCAAGGAATCATATGTAATTTTCCAGCAGACATCACAGATTTTCCAAGAGACCGGAGTAGTTTCCCAGAAAATACTAATAATTTCGTAAAAGACACGGATATATTTCCAGTCCACGTATTCCAGAGCATGCAAGTAATTTTCCAGCAAACTTATGATTTTCCAGTAGTTCCCATTTAGTCTCTCTTTGTGTTTTGTTGATACGTGAAATAAATGCAATGCTTCCGTTTCCGCGTACGACAAAAAGTGAACAGCCAGTGGTTCGTGAATTATGTTGAATTAATTACTTATTTCTCTGACTAAATGATTATTATTGAAATTAAACCAGGAAGGTGTAAGGTAAAGTGGTAATGAACAAGGACCTGCTGTTATTTCCTTGATCTTGACTTCAAAGCTGACTCTCTCTCTCTCTCTCTCTCTCTCTCTCTCTCTCTCTCTCACATACACACACGGTCAGTTAAGTCAGTAAGTCAGTTCAGTAAGTCAGTTAGTCAGTTAGCCAGTCAAACAGTCATTCATTCACTCAGTCTATCTGTCTGCAAACCAGTGAATGAGTGAGTGAGGGAGAGCGTCAATCTCTCTCTCTCTCTCTCTCTCTCTCTCTCTCTCTCTCTCTCTCTCTCTCTCTCTCTCTCTCTCTCTCTCTCTCTCTCTCTCTCTCTCTCTCTCTTGAACTGGCCTCCCACACAACTAGAGCCTCCCAATACCCCGTCACACCACCTGCGTTACTGCTCTCGGCACCTTGTGGGAGTCATTTACATAACTGCCTCCGGGTTATAACTTGAGAGAGCATGGCGGGGAATACCATCAGGCCACCTCCCAGCCTCCCGTACCTTCCATAGTGTGTTATTCTCAAAGCTACACCGGTACCTTGTCATGCCCTTCCTTGCCTCGTGTCTCTCTCGCCCTCTGTCACTCGTTCAGTCTCGTAGTCACGGCTCAACAACAGGAGGTAGTCTTCCATGCATACAGTATACCATTCTCTCTCCCTTCTTCCTTACTTTTTCGCTACTCTCTTTCCTTTTTTTACTCTGTCTCTCTTTCCATGCATAGTTTCCTCTCTCCTTCCTCTATTTCCTTCCTTGTTTGTTCCAATTTCTCTTTCTCTTTCGTTTTTGTCATTTTTCCTTTTCTTTCTCTGTCTATCCGTCTGTCTGGCTGTTTTTCTCTTCCTTCTTCCCTACTTTTCTCTTTCATTTCTTAATTCCTTGTTATTTTCCCCTTTCCCTGTCCCTCTCTTTATCTCTGTCTCTTTCTGTCTGTCTGTCTGTCTGTTTCTATACTTCATTTTTACCCTCTCTTCCTGCCTTTCTCTCTCTCCCTCTCTCTCCATCTTCCTCAAGTTGATGTCTTGCCCCAGGCCACCACGTCTCCCTTTTCCCTCACAGATACTCGTTCCCTTTGAGTCGACCTGATGCTGTGCTGCTTAGGGCAAGGAAACCAACTGAAGCATGACTCACGGATCCTTTTTTCCCCCAATTTTTTACGTACAATATATGATTTTGACTTTTATATGGCGTTTCCCTCTAAAAAAGCTAAGATGTTCTAAGACTGTTGTGTTATGGATTAGTGCTGTATATTTTTTTGTGTGTAGATGACGGTAAGGAAGAACTGCACGCTAAAACAATGTGAATAATTTTTGTCTGACTAAAATAAAGATGAAAATGATGAAAGAAGGTTGCATGACGACTGAGAGCTTTTATTTTGGTTACGAATGCGTCTTGATACGAAAAATAAACAGAAACAGAGAGTTCCGGATTTTTGAAGAGAAAGGGACGAGAGATTCTATGAGTAAAGTGGATGTATCATGAATGAGAGCGAATAGCAAATCTTGTGTATGATAAAACAGGAGCAAATACAACAATTTTCACACCACTTACCTTTAAAAACTAAGACAAAAACAGCATTACGAGACAAAAAAAAAAAAAAAAAAAGAAAAAAAGAAAACATATAAAGGAAAATATCAAAAGAGAGAGAAGATACTGAAACACTGACATGCTGAGTACTTACATTATGCTGACAGGACTGGAGAAGTTGGTAGGGACTTGATTGAGGTCACAGTTCCAGCAGCTACACTCCCAGTACGATTTTTCAGTGTCAGTTTCCCAGCAGCCACAGCCTGGGTCACTGTGGAAAGAGCAAGGAGACAAGTGAGAGCCCCTTAGAGACTCATAAAAGTAAGGAAATGTAGAGTGTATATATGAACATTATCAAAGAACCTTCTACATCACATCTCGACTGCTTTCAAGGGGCTCTCGTTGAAGTTATACGATTTTTAAGTGTTTTTAATAGCTCTAGTGACAGATTACCAGGATTTCTACTTAAATAACAGGAAAAACATTATTTAAAACGCTGTTAATCATCTCCGTGACCTTAGAAAACAGTCGTGGTAGCTGGTGATTATGTGCTGGTGAGGGGGTTTGATGGTGTGATGGTGATATGATTGTGATGGTGGTGGTGACGTTATGGTGAGCACGTTCATGAAAAGATAGTGAAGGTGTGTTGAAACGTATGGTGTTGCATGAATGGTGACGAAACAATAACTGAATATATAGTGATAGTATGGTGGTGATGATATGATAGGTGTCGTGTAATGGTGAAAGTATGGTGATGAAAATATGGTGAGGGCTGATGGTGAGCAGCTGAAATGGTGAACTCCTCAGACCACCAAAGTGTCCTCTAATTCAGGAGAGTAAGAATCAAGAGTGAAGGGGAGAAAAGAGAAGGGAAGGGAAAAGGAAGAGAAAAAGGGGACGAGAAGAGAGAAGGGAAGGAAAAAAAAAGAGAACGGAAGGAAATGGAAGGCAAGTAAATGGAAGAGACGGGAAGGAAAGGGAAGGGGAAAGAAGGAAAGAAAAGGGAGGGGATGAGAAGAGAACGAAAGGAGGGAAGAGAAGAAAAGGGAAAGGGAGGGAAGAGAAAGGGATGGGAAGGGATGGAAGGGAAGGGAAGTGAAGGGAAAAGAAGAGAAAGGAAGAGAGAAGGGAAGGAAAGTAAAGGAAAGGAAAGAAAATTGAAGGCAAGGGAGGGAAGAGACGGGAATGGAAAGGGAGGGAAGTGAAGGGAAGAGAAGGGAAGGGAAGAGAAGGGATGGAATGAAAACGAAAGGAAGGAAAAATGAGGGAAGGAAAGGAAGAGAAGGGAAGGAAAAGAAAGACAAGAAGGAAGGGAAGAGAAGGAGCTATTCAGGAGATGAAGGGATAAACCTGCACCTAAAGTGTGTGTGTGTGTGTGTGTGTGTGTGTGTGTGTGTGTGTGTTTAAGAAGGACAGAACGAGTGAATAATTGCACAAGAGTTTTGATGCGTATAATAGTAAACTGAATTTCCGAAGGACCGAAGCAAATTTAATCTAGTAATTCCCTTCACGCCTAAAATTCTTCGGGAGGGAATCTAATTTGTGGCTCTGCGCTATTTTTACTCCCTAGTGAATAACCGAATCAAGATATTTCAAGGGTAAAAACACGAGAATGAAAAGTGGTTGCCATTGTACGTAGAGTTTTGACGATTATAACAGTGCTTTGGATCTCGTCTATTCATTTCCGGAAGAGAGAGATAAGAGGCTACGATTTAAGTATGATATCTTTAAGTATTGCTACACCAGACAGTAATATTTCGATTGAATTTTCATAAGTGTTGGTACAAGAAATTATTATCTTGGTGGTTTTTATTGATCTTATTTATCAAAGAACGAGTTTGGCTGATACATTTGACTATAACCGATGATTTCAACTATGGATAAAGAAGAAGGTCTAAATTTTTGTAGTCTTAGTTAAATCCGTATATTTTTTCACAATTTTCTACTGAATTTATATATTTTTCATAGCTTTACGTAAATTTTTTGACGTTTATAGAATTACATCTAATCTATAGTCCACTATAATATTTCTGTGTAGATATTTTACTTAATTCTTACATTGTGTACACGCTTCTGCAATCCATTTTCCTAATTTACTATACATTTCCACAGACATGTATACGTCTTAACTGCACATGGAGGGACTTAACAACTTGAGCCCATAGCACCAGTAGGGCTTGCACCTGGAGGCTTGGAGGGTCTAGAGGCTTATGTTTACGTTAGAGGCTTAAGAGCACACAGTATCTCATCCCTTAAGAGAAGCAGGGACATGGGAACCTGTGAGAGGCGAGGTACATAAGCGGCAGGAGAGGCGTGAGTTCCAGAGTTCTAATTCCAGCAGCCTTGAGCGCGTCTTTGGTGTTGCCGGATCGGAAAGAAGAGAAGTGAAGTAGTGGTGATGGGAAAGCTCGCAGTCGTAATGTTATGCCTTTGATGGGGCGTCTCATTGGGTCGTGGTGTCGTGGAGTCGTGGTGTCTATGAAGGATATGCTTTTTTCTTTCTGATTTTACTTTCTATTTTGGATGCATGGGATTAGGAAAGTAGGAAGGAGGGATGTGGTCTAAAAGGAATGGTGACTTATGAAAGGGTCGTGTGTGTGTGTGTGTGTGTGTTTCACTGTTTGATCTGCTACAGTCTCTGACGAGACAGCCAGACGTTACCCTACGGAACGAGCTCAGAGCTCATTATTTCCGATCTTCGGATAGGCCTGAGACCAGGCACACATCACATACCGGGACAACAAGGTCACAACTCCTCGATTTACATCCCGTACCTACTTACTGCTAGGTGAACAGGGGCTACACGTGAAAGGAGACACACCCAAATATCTCCACCCGGCCGGGGAATCGAACCCCGGTCCTCTGGCTTGTGAAGCCAGCGCTCTAACCACTGAGCTACCGTGTGTGTGTGTGTGTGTGTGTGTGTGTGTGTGTGTGTGTGTGTGTGTGTGTGTGTGTGTGTGTGTGTGTGTGTGTGTGTGTGTGTGTGTGTGTGTGTGTGTGTGTGTGTGTGTGTGGGTGTCTGCAAGTTCGCCCAATAATAAATTCTGGTTGTGGATGTGTCGCGTCGTGAAGTCTGCAGAGGAATTCATGAAGTCACAGAACGGAAAGGTTTTAAGAGAGGAAAGGAAATAACTTACGAAGCCACTGGAGCGAGAGTAAAGAAAGAGAGGCACAGAGATGAATAAAATGTCAGGCATGTGTTGCGTCCCTTGTTACTCGAATGCGTCGCAACTCACTTGAAAAAAAATGAAATAGAAAAACACAAAAACCAGGCTCTCATAATATAAGAAATTACTTCATGACTATGCATGGACTAAATTAGATGAAAATTTTGTATTTCCAGAGAGAGAGAGAGAGAGAGAGAGAGAGAGAGAGAGAGAGAGAGAGAGAGAGAGAGAGAGAGAGAGAGAGAGAGAGAGAGAGAGAGAGAGAGAGAGAGAGAGAGAGAGAGAGAGAGAGAGAGAGAGAGAGAGAGAGAGAGAGAGAGAGAGAGAGAGAGTCAGATCATCTCCCCTCTCTCTCTCTCTCCCTCCCTGCAGCAACACTCGCGGAACACTCACTCGAGCGGAGGTTGGTGCACCATGAGTGTGTTGGCCGCCAGCGCTGCCTCCTCCCTCGCCAGCACCTCCTCCAGGTCGTAAGGGGTCTGGTCCACAAGTCCCGGCTGCAAACTCTCCCTGTAGTCCGAGAAACCAGAGTGCGGCGCCTCGAGTGGCATGGTGCCGGTGCCGGAGTGCCACTGGTGCTCCCGGAGAGGGTAGGCTGCAGGGTCTATGCTTGGGGGAATGTATCCTTCGCTGTCCACCGGCACGCCGAAATGATCCAGGTGTGGTGCCCCGTCTGTGCCGAGGGCTGCCAGTCGTTCCCCAAGGGGCGTGCTGGAGTGACTGGGGTTCTCGTTCCCGTGGGAGGTGAAGCGTGCGAGATTCTTGTCTGCCTGGAAGTCGGCCTGGCTGTTGTCTGCCAACACTTCCCGCCCCCGCCGGGAAAGCAATTCGCCTCCCCTCGCCGCCCGCCGCCACTCCCCTCTTCCTCTCATAATGGAGGACTTGTGTTGTGACAGAGACGCTTTTCTCTTGCTGCTCTCATCCCCGCTCGATACCCGCTCAAACTCTCCGTCTTCCTGAGCCCAATTTCCTGGACGGATATCCCTCGGCCCCTTGCGTCCTGAGGAACTTGTGGGTTGCCTCCATTCTGAGGAGACAAAGAAGGACGAAGAGGACCGTTTGCTATTTTCCGATGAGCGTTTGTCAGCATCCAAGGACTCGTGAGATCGATGCACACTTTTTCTGGTCACTGGGTATTCTCCGTGATACAGATGCCTCCTCCTTTGTAATGCTACGCTTCGTGATTCACTGTAATCTCCATCATTCAGATCCCAAGTCCTTGCCCTGACCACTTCACCGTCTCCTTCGGTATTGGGTAAGTCATCGGCATTCAGAACATAGGAACCCCCGCCGTGCCGCCACACGCTACTCAGCACGCCCCGGCTTCCCGACTGCCCTACATCGCCCACAGCTCCCTGCCTCCCCACCGAGGAGGCAGGACGGACAGGGGCGGAGCAGCAAAACACCACCAGTAGGAGAGGAAGTAGAGCTCTGACGGGCCTGGGAGAAGCGGTGCGAGGGAGAGGAACCTTTCTTCCCGTCATCACTCACATCACCTGCAGGGAGAGGAGGAAAAAACACCTTAAAGACAAATTGTGGACGTTCTTGCAGCTTTGTACCCATAGCTGTGTCACGCAAGTACACACACACACACACACACACACACACACACACACACACACACACACACACACACACACACACACACACACACACACACACACACACACACACACACTTGACCTTTCATGTCTTTTCTACAAACATAAATGCTAACATGCGGGGGATGTCCAGCTTATACAAATATTACATACGCATGAAGCACAGTCCATAAATACATAAACAGACAGCGTTCCTCGCAGAACTACACACCACCACCACTTGCTCGCCCACTTGCAATTCCATGTCTCTCTCTCTCTCTCTCTTCCTTCAACGCAAGAATGAACACGTTTCTTTCTCTCTCTTATCCGCTTTGCTCTCAGTGTCGACAGGAATAATCTGCTTCCCTCCCTCCCTTTCTGCCCTGCTACAACTTATGCTCCTTCAAGTGAGATTTGTGGAATGACTTCAGACTCTATACTGAACACTACTGCAAGCCTCGGAGTGTCTCTTGGTGGAGTGGTGTCTGATGGTCCTTCTTTCAACCGTATAGGGTTTTTTCTACAGCCTTTTTGCTATTTGTATTAAGTGAAAGGATCTACTTACTGTATGTGTGGGATTGAGAGAGAGAGAGAGAGAGAGAGAGAGAGAGAGAGAGAGAGAGAGAGAGAGAGAGAGAGAGAGAGAGAGAGAGAGAGAGAGAGAGAGAGAGAGAGAGAGAGAGAGAGAGAGAGAGAGAGAGAGAGAGAGAGAGAGAGAGAGAGAGAGAGAGAGAGAGAGAGAGAGAGAGAGAGAAAGTGCACGAGAGACAGCAAATGAAGTGACAAAAGAATAGTGGTAGTAAGTAGCAGGAGAAAAAAGATGAAACGAAAAGAAAGAAAGGAAGATAAATGAAAAGGTGTAAAAGGAAGAGAAGAAAATGAATGAGAGAAGGAAATATAAAAGAAAAGACACCAGGACAAGACAGACAACGAACGGGTGGGAAAAACACAAACAGGAAACACAGAACGAAACAACAGAGGAGAACAAACATTAATAAAAGCACACACACAAAAACAAAGAAGTAAAAACACGAAAGAAAGCGAGAGAGGAAGGCAAAGACAAAAGCAACATTCCAAGAAACGAGATATATGAGAACACAAAAGAAAAGTCACTCAGCTTAGTTCACGGAGGCCACGAGGGAAAACAACGTAATTATGAGAGGATTTGCCGGGATACGTACGTGGATATACACTCTGTTGTCTTTCTTCCCTCGTCTCCATTGCCGTCCCCTCTACGATTGTCCTAAAGTTCTCTAATATTAATGAACTTGCCCTTAGCTTTCCCCTCTTTCCCTTCCCCACTGAATTCTCTCTCTCTCTCTCTCTCATGTACTCAATTTTTTTTTCTCCATATTTTTGTTTCCAGACGTGTATATTGCTGTTTGTTTGTGTTTTCTTTTTTTCGGTATGTTTGTCTGTTCTCACTTTGCCTTGTTGTTCTTATTGTTTCCTTGTCTCTCTTTGTCTATCTGCCTTTGACTTTGATTTTTAGCTGTTATTTTTTTCATCAATTGGTGGGTTTCTCTGTCTGTTTGTCTTTCTATGTCTGTCTGTTTGTCTCTCCTTATAGTCTTCTCTCTCTCTCTCTCTCTCTCTCTCTCTCTCTCTCTCTCTCTCTCTCTCTCTCTCTCTCTCTCTCTTTTCAGTACTACAAGATGTACGAAAATGAAATAAACTTGATATGAAGCAAGAATGAAAAAGAGAAAACGAAAGAAAGGCGGGGAAATAATGGAACTGACAGCATCATAAGGGAAGAAAAGTGAGAGAACCGAGGCAAGGCACGTAAAATATGCAGAGGATGAAAGAAATAAATGCATTCACTATCGATGAGGAAAAGAATGGAAGGAAGAAAGGAGAGAAAAATTAGTCGACTGCAACGGGAAGAGAATGAGGAAAAATAAAAGGATCAAAGTGGCCGAGAGAAAAATGATGCGGCAAGGAACAGTAACAAATGAAAGAAAATGAGGAATGGCCACTTGTATCAGAGAGAGAGAGAGAGAGAGAGAGAGAGAGAGAGAGAGAGAGAGAGAGAGAGAGAGAGAGAGAGAGAGAGAGAGAGAGAGAGAGAGAGAGAGAGAGAGAGAGAGAGAGAGAGAGAGAGAGAGAGAGAGAGAGAGAGAGAGAGAGAGAGAGAGAGAGAGAGAGAGAGCAACTACAAGGACACACATTTTTCCTTTCAAGACTCCTTACACAGGACACAAAGGAAGCACGTGACATCATTCCTCCTCCAACCCATTTCACCGTAACTGGCCGTCGGTTCAGCGGTGACCAACTTTTTTTCGATGCCCTTCCTGTCCCTCCAATAATAGAGCCATTGAAACAAAGCCAGGATTTATCGCCTTTCCTATGTGTGTGGCGGCTCCCAGCTTGAATGGTTGCAGTGGTGAGAGACATGATAAAGCCACGTACAGCTTCAGGCATAAAAGTTAACAGCTATGAGATACAAGGCAAACAAACGTGCGGCTGTTCGCATAAATGGTGACAGCGGTGGGATGAATGACAAACGTAAATGGAGTTTCCAACATGTATAGTGACAGCGGTACAACAATAAGAGAGATGACGGTAGGATAGAAGCTTCGAAGGTAAATTTTGACAGTGTCGGGATGGAAGACATGCCCAAGTACAGCCTCATGCATAAACGGTGACAGTGGTTGGGTGCATGACAAACCCCAGTGAAGCTTTGAGGATAAATGGTGACAGTGGTAGGATAGAAGACAAACCCACCTCCAGCTACTGCTATATATGGTGACAGCAAAGAGATGGGATTCAAACAAATGTGCAGCTTCCAGTATATATATAGCGACAAGAGCGGGATGAACGGGAAACCTTTGTTCAGATGTGGGTATTATGTTCCCTCACCAATAAAATTTTCAAAAGCCTCCCACCTTTATTGCTCCCCTGTAATATCCCATTCATGAAGGCATACCCATTACTGGTGCTCTATCCATTCTCTTTTCCTCTAGTACTACATTTCAGGGGTACCTCGTAAAAAAACAGTACTTGGAAAACTCAGTGTCTGGCTTGTTCCACGGTGCTCTTTTCATCATCACATTAACATTCCTTCACCTATTCTTAGTGCAAACCATTCATAAAAGTTCACGAGTTGATTTTTTAGGTTTCGTGTTCTGTTTTTACAGTATCGAAGGCTTCGCTTGTTGATAAAAAGGAAAGAAAAATTAATTGACTGCCTAAGAAAAGCTAACACAATTTACTGCCTTAATTAAGCAAAACGCAAGAATTCAGATAAATAATTGTACGAAAGAAAAGTTGAGGAAATGAAGGAAAAAGAAGCTTAATTGAGAGAGAGAGAGAGAGAGAGAGAGAGAGAGAGAGAGAGAGAGAGAGAGAGAGAGAGAGAGAGAGAGAGAGAGAGAGAGAGAGAGAGAGAGAGAGAGAGAGAGAGAGAGAGAGAGAGAGAGAGAGAGAGAGAGACTGTGCTTGCCTCGTGTGCCAGGTAACCATATTGTAGGTTCTTGGGCAGGATAAAGTTGTTTAACTCCTCAGAGGCGAGGCTTACAGGAAATCCTCGCGGTGCCTCCACTGTCGGTTCCTCTGACGTCTGGTGGCAATAGAGGCAAAGAAAACTCCAGTGCACAGCGTTTGTTCCTCCCCTGTGCCTCTTTGCCTAAGGGTTTACTGTGTCTATCTACAAATCCCTAGCTCCCGGTTCCAATCCACGTCCATGGTGAAGACTCAAGTGCCGCCCACCTTCTCTCTCATCCGTTTCAAAAGATCGCGAAGGAAAACAAAGGAAGGCAAACCCAGAAGCATACATGTTGATCCTTGCAAGGTTATCTATGATCAACTATACCGAGTAAACTAAACTATTAAGTGTATGGTAGTAAATTCACAAAAACCTTTCCTATCTACTTTGTTTATTGATGAATGGATACAGTTTTGAATGGTAGCTGTAGTGTGTTCTGTTCTAATATGTCTGTGGGTAAGGGTTCGATATCATTATATTACACGAATAAATAATTCAGAAGTCACCACCTTGTTCACCACTAAGGACCATTTATCGCCACTGTTATCATCACCAATGCCAATACACACAAAATACAATACAGAAACAAGGTCATTCACCACCATCTTCACCACCACCATCACCATCACTACCAGTCATCGTCACGATCACCACGAACACGAAATCACCCTCACACAAACCTGATTACATTCATTACTCACATAATCTCTAACCATCCCTCACCATCACTGCAAACTGCCGTCATTACCCTCTCCATCACCACCACCACCACCACCACCACCACCACCATTGCCTGTCTTGAACGGAATAAGCCTCATCCATTAACATCAAAAACCCTCTTTATCTTTGGCGTTTGCACTTTATCACTTCCAACAGTCGCTCGACACTGGAAAAAGAAGAATTACCAGTGTGTGTGTGTGTGTGTGTGTGTGTGTGTGTGTGTGTGTGTGTGTGTGTGTGTGTGTGTGTGTGTGTGTGTGCGTGTGCGTGTGCGTGTGCGTGCTTATGGTACAATGTCGTGTTCGCTTCATTTTTCTTTTCTGGAATCACGCTATTATATTTTTTTCCTTTCCCTTGCAAAAATATATGAGTTATTGTCGTGCTCTCTCTCTCTCTCTCTCTCTCTCTCTCTCTCTCTCTCTCTCTCTCTCTCTCAACCTTGCCAACAGCTCCCAAATGTCACAAGGAATTATTGATGTGGTCGTCGAGTGAATGGAACGAAAATTCAATAAGACAAAATAGCAGAGCAGCGAACTTTTGCATTTCATGAGCAGTAGTATGAAAATTTCTTCACGAGAGAGAGAGAGAGAGAGAGAGAGAGAGAGAGAGAGAGAGAGAGAGAGAGAAAGGGTTCATCCTGCCCTTCCTTTTCCTGGCAGTGTTCCAGATTCGTGTATCATCCTTGACCTCCCTCCCTAGTTTCTGCCTCGCATGTGTTTCAACTTCGATCGGGGCCCTTGGCAGTGAAGGGGCGAGGCGGAGAGGCAGGTGAGGTAGGGAAGGGAGGCGTGACACTGATGTACAGACTCGTGGTGCAGGTAAATCAACTCATTAACTGCTACACTGGATATCAGATACTTAGGACGTAGAATTAGTGGTTGTAACAAAAGGATTAATGGGTCTAAGGGTTCGTGATGGTCAAATAGATGAGGGTTTAGGAAATAATACGATCATGGCGTATTAAGTATTTTCAGATACTTATGTGGGGGATTGAAATAGTGAAGACTGTGGTCATTAATCTTCTGACCTCCATAGACCCTTTCTAATGTCAATAAAATGGTCTAATCGTACACAGATCTAAAGGTAAAAATGCATTCCAGTATTAATGAGGTTAGTTAATATGGACGTGCACTGTGGAGTACGTAAAAAAGGCATTTCTTTAAGCATGTATAATTATTTAGATCATTTTTTCTACCATAGTTTTCCGGTACGTTCGTTACTCAATGCTTACGAATTTATGTAAAGATGTCATATTATTTTCACTTCTGTATTTTTATATATTCAATTATTTGGTTCTCTATCCATCCATGTTTCCCTGTTCAATTGCATTTCTCACTAATTCATACAGTTTAGAATTTTTATTTTTGGTTTAGCTTAATCTTGATCTTTATAAAGCAATAGTTGTGAAATCTGAAACCTGGAAAATGGTCTTCATCAGCAAAATAACCATTATGAGAAGAGTTCAGTGTCTGTCAAACATCAAAACTTGTAAAAAAACAACACGAAGAACATGATTATTAAAAAAATCGATATTGACTAAATCTCGTGTGTGTGTGTGTGTGTGTGTGTGTGTGTGTGTGTGTGTGTGTGTGTGTGTGTGTGTGTGTGTGTGTGTGTGTGTGTGTGTGTGTGTGTGTGTGTGTGTGTGTGTGTGTGTGTGTGTGTGTGTCCCTTTATTATCACAGAAATTATTGCGGATGATTTTTTTGGAGACAGAGAAAGAAAATGTCATTAGACCCACTAGAAGAATGGTGTGTGTTGGCCTCACTCGTGACGACAACCATCTCTCACCTCAGCGCGGCTCTGATCAGCTCATGTCCCGCCAAAGCAAATCATTCACGATGATATACGCGGCCCACCCACACTCCTCTCTCTCTCTCTCTCTCTCTCTCTCTCTCTCTCTCTCTCTCTCTTTCTTTGTTGCCAATTTATTTGTGAAGGAATTCTTGTTTTTCACTTCTTTTTTTTTTTTTTTACTTTCTTGCTTTTTTGGATGATTTTTGTGTAGGTCTTCCTTCTCCTCCCTTCCTCTCCCCCCGTCTCTCTCTCTCTCTCTCTCTCTCTCTCTCTCTCTCTCTCTCTCTCTTACGTACACAGGAGGGGCCAGCCAGCACCCGACCCGTCTTTACGCGTGAGTGAAGGCAATTTAACGGGAACAGTCTCAGTAATCGGGCAAACTCTCTCTCTGTCGGTAATTTAATGCCACGTGTCTCCTGCAGGAACACTGCCGCCTGCACTCCACTACCTCCTTCCTCTTCCCGCCTCCGACACGCCGCCAGCGACAGAGGAGCTACGCGTAAAATAAAAAGTTAAGGGCATGATAGTAGTAAGGCGACACAAGCTGGACAAATTCAAGTTTCTTCCTCTCTTGCCCGTACGCACCATCAGGGAAAAGAGCCAAAGAGTCTACCTATCCTGGAATTGAAAAGGTGGACTTGGAAAGGGACAGACCTACTCGTACTTCCTATTTTCTGTATCTAGTGTCACGTTTAGTCTTATATACTGAGCGTTGGTTGGCTGGTTGGCACGTTGGTGTAAATTGAAAAGAAGACTAGGTGGACTGGGACTCATGCATTTCCTGTACGTAGTAGCATGTTTTTTTTTTTCCGTGTATTGGGGAAAGCGATACAGGTGTAGTTCAAACTTAGGTATAATTTCTTAAAGGTGACGTTACATTATACCAATTTGCATATACTGAATGAAGAGTGAAAGGATAATAATTGATTCAAAGACTAATACAACTAAGAAAATGATTATAGTGACACGTGTGGGAGAGATAAATGCATCACTTCCTCCACTGAATCTCGCGCAGTTTCTCAACTCATCGCATATTGAGTAAAGAAACAATTGATTTAAGGAATGGAAAGAGGAAAGCGGAGAATGACGGTAATAAGATGCAAAGTGGCTGGAATGAGGGGAACTCTCGCATCCCTTCCTGTCCTGAGCCTCTTGTCTTCTCTCTTCCGCGTACAGGAGAGACACGTACATATTAAAAGAGAAAAGAACAAGGGATGACAATTATATACAGTGACAGGAGCAGGGCAGCCTTGTGTATTATTTCCTGTACTTAACGTCACGCCTTATCTCTTCCGTGTACTGAGGAAAGACGTACTTGACCTACAGCGGAAAGAATGCAGATGATAATTCTAAATAACTTGACTGCCACGAGACGGATTCGTGTATCATTTCATATACTTAATGTCACTCCTTATCTCCTCCGTGCACTGAAAGAAGAGACACTTGTTTGTCTAAAGTAAAATGAGGACCGAGGATGACTGTTCTAAATTAGCTGGCAACAGAAGACAAACTGCGTATTATTTCCTGTACTAAGCGTCTCATCTTCTCTTTCTCGTATTAAATGTGGAGATGTTAACTGATACAATGAGCTGGGAGAGAAAAACCAGGAAAGAGAGCATCGACCTCTTCAATACTGAGACACATTTTTACCTTGAGATTTGTATACCATTAGACCATTTTATTGACATTAGGAAGGGTATATGGATGCCAGAAGATTAACGGCCCTTCTTCACTATTTTAATCCCCACATATGTTTCTGAAGCTGTATAAAATCACCAAATAATAACCAGAATCAATATAAAAACACGTCATGGTACTGAAAGGGTTAAGATGACAAGTGAAGTGAATAAGACACACTCATGCATCACTTCCTGTATGTAGCAGCATGTTTTGTTTTCTTTTCCGTGTATTGGGGGAAGCGATACTGGTTGTCTGACGGGTTAAAAGACACAAGCTTGGATTGGTAACAGTAAGGTGTCACGTGGAAGACAGAACCGTGGAATGACACCAAGATAACAAGTACAAGAGAAAAGCTTTTGGAATACAACAAAAAAAGTGACACATGGAGGACAGAAACCTTGAGATGACAGCAAGTCGATACGCTCAAGAGAAAACTTTTGGAGAATAACAAGAAAGCGAAACGTGGAGGGCAGAAACCTTATAATGGCAGGAAGGTGACACGTTCAGGAGAAAAACTTTGAAGAACAAGACAGTGATACGTGGAGAGAAGAAATCTTGAAATGACACGAAGTTGAGACGTTCACCATAAAAGAAATAATTTACAAAAACAACAAGGAAAAATTGATGTATAATTTCGCGTAGTTAGCGTCGTTGTTTATCTTCTTTATCATGTACAACAAGATGAAATATCGTTTTGTTTGAGGAGTGAATAGGGAAGGCCCGGGATGACAGAAACAATATGACGCGGCACGTACACCCATGCACCGCTTCACATACTTAGCGCCACACTTGCCTAGCTGTACCTGACGATCAGATTTCCCTTGATTTGAAGCTACAGTAAAAAAGACTAGGGATAATAATTAAAGTGACACAAGAAACACACTCTTTTACATCACTTTAACATATTTAGTGTTACATTCTGTCTTCTCTTTGCACTGGATAGTTAGAAGCACAAAGAAGAACTCGGAGGAAGAAAGAAATAGCAGGAAAGAAGCAGAACACTAATGCATCTATTGTTGTACTGAGAGCTGCGTTTTGTCTCCTTATCCCTGGCGAATCCTCCATTACGTGTCAGTATCTGCGACAAACTAAATTGATACACAAATACACAGAGGCAGAGAAAGGGAGACGAAAACTGACGGATAGAAACCCTGAGAAAAGCTACGAAGTCATATTTTTGAATGAATACGAATACTATTTTACTTATTTGAAGGTATCGAAGTGTGCCATGATTTTAAAACTAACTCAGCGCGGCAAAATATGAAGATTGACGGCGACGGAAGAAAAGGAAAATTAATCAGTGTTGCTTCTTTCCCAAAGTAATTTCGCCTTCACGGCCTCTCCGCCGCGCTGAGGTAAACAAGAGTAGATGAGTAATGAATATTTGATGCCACCACGCAGGCGTCTGACGAAGACAAACCGGCGCCGCTCCGCCACCAAACACTCCATGAAAAATTAATATTGGCCATTAAAGTACTGTGAGTGTCATATCTATAATGAATAAAATATATCAATCGTGAATTACATGAAATACAATGAATAACAATATTCATTCAAATATAACCCAATTTTGATGATACACAGCTGAAGCTGCACGAAACATTTTGGAATTGTAACCGAAATATAAATGAAAACGAGTCTTTTTTTAGTGGCACCGTCCCCCGCTACTGGTATTAAGACCGCTGTGAAATATTGTTTGCATGAACGCACACGAAAGAAAAAAGAAATACTCAGGTTAGTGTTGTTTATTCCAGGCAACGCAACTTTAAAACAATCCATAGTATATAAATGAGTCACAGAAAGTTGCAGATTATTATGAAAAAAAAAAAAAAAAAAATGTTTAGCAGGGAAAAAAGTAAAATCGTAATGCCAAAGATGACATCCCTAACAAAATAAATCACATGACACATTCACCTTAAGAATATAACACAGATATACAACAAGAAAGTCTCTACGTTAGCGAGGCACCCATAAGTTGTCAATTATTATGAAAGAAAGGTGTTTAGTAGTAAAAGGATTAGAATAGCAACATATACGATGTCATAACATAACGAAAAACAATCACAAGACACTAAAAAGAAACCACAAATTAAGTATACAGCACAAATTACTATAAAATCTTAAATCTTATCAGTTCCATTCAGAATAGCAAATTGAAAAAAAAAGAGAAAAGAGCAAACATAAGAAACAAGAATGGTATAAGTTAACAACCCTGGGAATGAGGAAAGCTGATAAGAATAATGAATGTGAATGAATATGCAAATGAAATAGAATTATTGCCAAGAAGTAAGAAAATTGAAAGATGGAAAGAAGGACAATAAGAGAACAAAACAATGAATGAAGAAAAATTTTGATTCTTACAAAAAGGAAAGATATTCATTACGAGAGAGAGAGAGAGAGAGAGAGAGAGAGAGAGAGAGAGAGAGAGAGAGAGAGAGAGAGAGAGAGAGAGAGAGAGAGAGAGAGAGAGAGAGAGAGAGAGATAGCGTGGCAAAGAATATAAATAAAATAAAGGAGAAGGAGAGATAAAGATGAAAACAAGAGAAAAATGTAAAGTGAATACAAGGAAGATAAACAAAAACAAGAGATAGGAAAAGAATAACAATAGTAAGAAAATAAGGAGAAAATAAGAAGAAACAGATGAAAATAATAAAGAAAATATAAGAAAATAAAGAGAAAACAACAACAGAACAAGAATAAGAGAAAGAAAATGAAGAGAAAGATGAAAATAAAAAATGTAACAAAAAAAAAAGGAAAAGTAGAAAAGAAAGAAAAGTAAGGACAAGAACGATAAGAAAAGAGAAAGTAATAAGAGAGAGAGAAAAAAAAAGAATGAATGTGAAGCAAAACAGAAAAAAAAACAAAAGAAAAAGAATAACAAGAGAGAGAGAGAGAGAGAGAGAGAGAGAGAGAGAGAGAGAGAGAGAGAGAGAGTGATGAATAAAAGCCTGTATTGATGCGCCTCTTCCTTCCCGCCTCATCGCTGCCTCGCTACCACCACCTGGACATAAATGGCTTATAACTCCTCTCCAATTTGGATCAGAGGCGCTCGTGTGAAGTGATCCGCGTCAGGCCTCCCGGATGCTCCAGGCATTATTTGATTAGAGCCAGCTGTACTGTTTGGAAGTAGACATGGAGAAGAGGCGCTGGGGAAGGAAACGCAAGAAAGGGTAGTGGTGGTGGTGGTGGTGGTGGTGGTAGTAGTAGTAGTAAGAGGGAAGACTGGCCAAGGGCAACAAAAAATTGGAAAACAAGTAGTAGTAGTAGTAGTAGTAGTAGTAGTAGTAGTAGTAGTAGTAGTATTAGTAGTACGTGGTTGTAGTGAGAAAGTAGGAAAAGATGTGGATGTAGTTGGAAGAGGATCAATAAAAAAAAAAGAGAATGAGAAAGAAAGAAAAACATGTAAGAGAAAGACGAAGAAAGAGAAAGAAACAAAAAATAGGAAAGGATAAAGATAACTGGAAGAAGATGGAAAGGAAGAGGAGAACGAGATAGAGGATGAGTCAAAGGAGAGGAAGAGGGAGAGAAACGAGGAAAGGAAATATGTGGAGGATGATGAGAAAGAGGAGGAGGAGGAGGAGGAGGAGGAAGAGGAGGAGGAGGAGGAGGAGGAGGAGGAGGAGGAGGAGGGGAGAAGAAGGCTGTCCTGCAAGCTGAACGTAATCTTTTCAAAGTTAGACTGTTGACTTTTGATATTTTTTTTTTTTCTCGTGTGGATTTTTCAGACTCATATTCGTTAGTATTTTCTTTTTCCTGCTCATTTAGACAGATTGAATATTTTTTTTCAAGACTGCGTATCTTATGATTTATAAAACACACAACCTGACCGCTGAGTTTGCTGTTTATTCAGAGGATGCACCAGAAAAATTGATAGAATTTTCAAAACTTAAGTCAACTTGTGCAATATTTCTTCCGTCATATCTTCTTTAACATCAAGCAAAAAAAAAAAAAAAAAAGATTAAAAGAAGAAAACACAACATTAGTATAAAAATTCGTCAAAACGTGGACAAAATAGTTTTAATTGTGTGATTTCTTGCTAATAGACAATCTACCAACGTAATCTTCCAACAGTTACCTTTTATATTAGTTTCCTCATTTGCTCCATCAAACACGAACATATTTACATAACCACTGAGATGCAAACCTTAACAAGTGAACTCCATTCCACTCAATAATAATAATAATAATAATAAAAAAACAGCGAAAGATACATTTTTTTTCAGTACACGAGAATGATGATGCATATGTATTAATTTCCTCATTTACTCTATCAATCACGAAAATATCGACGTAACCACAGACACAAACCTAAATAAGTGACTTCCATCCTATCCACTCCCAGAAACACGGACAGAGGCACATTTTTTTCAGTGCCTGAGAATAATGATACATATATATTAATCTTTTCATTTACTCTATTAATCATGAAAATATTTATGTAATTACATACATAAAACTAAAGAAGTACGTTCCATCCTATTTACTCCCAAAACACAGTGATAGAGACACTTTTTTTTTCAGTTCACGAGATTTTTTTTTTTTAAGTAAGAGAGAAGTGGCCAAGGACAACAAAAATATATAAAAAAAAGCCCACTCAGTTGCCAGTGTGAACGATGATACAGGAAGGATGAGTACTATACATTCTCAGTAGCTGAAGCATAAGTCCAAATGTCTCACTTCATCACAGAAACGAGGCTAAATCTTGGAATAAAACTGTCACCTTTCAGCGCAGGATGGTCGATGGCTCCACTGTGAAAAATAGCGCCATTGTAAATATTCAAACGCTATCAAAAATTATTACGAAGAAAAGATAGTAATAAAAAAATACATTGAAAGGCAGAGGGAGCCCAGCGTGCCTGAAATAAGCCCGTTTTCACTTTCCCCTTTCACTGCGAGAATTTTCCAAGGCCACAGAGATAACAAGACGGTTTTTCATGATAATTTCTCCTTTTAATAAACTAGAAATCTTGCCAATCTATCACCAGAGCCATAAAAATACTCTTAGAAAGACGAGTATCTTCAACTGGAGCCTTTGGAAAGCAGTGATGGTGAGAGAGCAAAGTGTTTCAGAATACGGACCATAGTTGATATTGGACTGTGCTCGTCTTGGCCAAATACTGCGGGGTTACGTGAAAGGTGACCCAGCCAAAGTCTCTGTTATTTCAAACCTCCAAATAAATATCTTACACAACATTGCTCCATCCGGCTTACCAACACATATGACTTGTATCACTAACCAGTATTCCTATCTTTAATTTAGGTTTCTTTTTATCTTTTCTACATTTAAGTGTTTTACAGCTACTTAGCACATCATTCAGTATTTTTTCAGGTCAGAGGAGCATCGGCTATGGGAAACAAAACTGTAATATTAAAAATATAAAAAGAAACAGTAAAAAATTGCAGGAAAATGGCTTGAAATCTTCATCTTAAAAACGTTTAAGTCATAAGGAGGAAATACAGAAGCTGGCAGAGATATCCAAAGTCTACCAGAGAAAGAGATGAATGACTGAGAGTACTGATTAACTCTTGCATTAGAAGGTTGACAGAACAGAGGCCAGCATTCTTCGACAGCCACCTCCAAAGACTATAATGTGTGAAAACTTCAAAATCCATCCTTCTAGATATTTTCTTTATTGTTTATGCTTACAGAGACTTTACACATTGGTTCTAGTATTAAGAATAGTCGCATACCATACTAAAAAATAAATCACCACCTCTAAGAATAAAAATCGATAATCAGCAGCACCTGAGGCAACGAAGGTAAGAAAATAATGCATTAATCTCAAGTGAAAACGACCAAACACATCCAAAACCTTACCCTCCATCACATAACCTGCCTCTAATCCACTCACAAACTACGCACACACACTCTTCTCCATCTCATATCCCAGAATCATCTCCCACCACTTCTCTTCCTAGCCAGAAATGACCTTCCACCTCCTCCTCCTTTGCTGCGTTTATGAATCAGTAGAAGCACCAATAACTTCCTTTCTACAATCTCGCAAGAAGTGCTTCCCTCCCTTATGATTTGGTTTATGGGGCGCATGTCACTAGTAAGACCCGCGTGAGTTACTTCAGATGAGGGAGGGAAAGAGGAGGCGTCGGAAAAAGAATGTATAATCTCCGGGCGAAGGGAAAAGATTTGTCCCTTTCATATTAGTTAAAGGGGAGATAAACCGCCAGATGTGTGTGTGTGTGTGTGTGTGTGTGTGTGTGTGTGTGTGTGTGTGTGTGTGTGTGTGTGTGTGTGTGTGTGTGTGTGTGTGTGTGTTTGTTTGTTTTCCACGATGAGCTGTGAAGTGTTGGATGTTACGAGTGTAATTCAGAAGAGGAACAGAAGCGAGGAGGAGAAAGTAGCGGAAGAGGAAGAGAACAAACAGTAGGAGGAGATGGAGGAGAAGAAGGAGAAGGAAGAAGAAGGGAAGGAGGAGGAGGAGGAGGAGGAGGAGGAGGAGGAGGAGGAGGAGGAGGAAGAGGATGAGGAGGAGGAGAAGAAGAAGGAGGAGGAGAAATCATAAAAAAAAATAAGAGAACATGTGGAGAATAAGAAGACAGGGAAAGTGGAAAAAGAAAGTACACGGAACAAGAGAAGAAAGAAGAATAAACATAAAGAGAAGAAGGAAAACAGGAAAAAAAGGATGAAAATTAGAATAGAAAAGAGGGGAAGAGGAAAATAACAAGGAATAAAAAAAACTACGAAAAAAAAATGAGGCAAACTTAAGTAAAATAACAAATAAACGAACTAGAACACCAAGACACCAAAAATGAAAAAAGAAAAAGCATGAAAACCACGAAATAGAAAAAAAGGAAAAGAAAAAGAGAGAAAGAGAGCGAGAAAAAAAACTCAAGCACGAATAGTTTTCCTCTCCAGTTAACAGTTTTCCTCTTGATCGGTTACCCCTCGGTTCGATCCCCTTCCCCTTCCCGTTTTCCTTCCCCTCGCCTTCTCCTCTCCCTTCCCCTTGCCTTGCGTTGCCCTCTCCTTTGTTAACCTGCATTCAAACCAAGCGATTGTTCCTCTTGACGGTTCACTCACGCTGGCTTACCAAACAGTCACGTAGAGAGAGAGAGAGAGAGAGAGAGAGAGAGAGAGAGAGAGAGAGAGAGAGAGAGAAGGATCTAACACACAAACACACACACACAACACAGTCTAATAGAAAGTGGAAGTTTTAGGAAAAGAGTGAACGGTGAAGATAGAGAAGCCTCATCGTGGAAAATGATTAATGGGACCCGTGGATTAATGTGGAGAGCGTAAAAGCGTGTCTGTGAAGGCTGGAGGGAGGAGAGACGAGTGGGAGGCTGCTAGTACGAGTGAGCGGTAGAGAGGAGGAGAGAGGAGGGGTTGTAAGTAGCACAGGAGGATGAAGTGCTTGGCTGAGAGACGAGGGAGGGAGGGAGTGGAGGGAACAGGGAGGGAGAGAGTGGAGGGTAAGCGTGGGTAAGGACAGTGCAGCGGTGGATCAAGCCTGTTAGAGCCCTCCACACCCCCTAGGGCTCACCAACGCTCCACTACAAAGCCCTGTTACTTCACATCATACGCCGCCATCCACCTCCGTTGTTCCGTGTTCTTTAACGCTTGTCTCTCTCAACACTAATCTGAAAGGCGACATAGATGATTATCCGGGTTCTCAAGGCTGTTTCTCTTGTTAGTAATATAGAAAGGTTGTCAATCTGCCACTAGAATAATAAAAATGACAGTAGAATAACTGGAGCCTTTAAAAATAGTAAAGATGAGACGTGGTTTTTCTAAGGGCTGTTTCTTTTGTTAGTAATATAGAAAGGTTGTCAATATGCTACTAGAATCATATAAACGTCATTAGAACCCCATGTTAATTCAACCAGAACCTTTAGTGGAGATGAGGCGTACCTTTCTCTCACCTCGATTGTTTTGGAAGCTTACAGAGATGATTAGTAAGGTTCTCAAGACTGTTTCTCCTGTTACAAAAGTAGAAAGGTTGTTTATCTGTCATCATAATCATTAACAAAAAAGTCATTAGAACAACGTCTTAATTTAACTTGAACTTTAAGATAATATATAGTAAAGATCAGACGTGGCTTTTGTCTCATCCCGACTATTTTCGAAGTCTCAAAACTTTTTCTCCTATTAATGTAGAAATGATGTCAACCTGTCACTAGAATCATAAAAAATGTCATTAGAATTCCGTGTTAATTCAACTAGAATCTTTAGAGAATACTGAAGATGAGACGTTGCTTCTCTCTCACTCAGATTGTTTTCGAAAGTCACACAGATCATTAACCACGTTTCCAAGACTGATTCTCCTGTTAGTATTGTAGAAAACCTGTTAATCTGTCACTAAAATCATAGAAACGTCATCAAAACACTGTGTCAATTCAACTAGAGCCTTTAGAAAGTAGTGGAGATGCGAAGCGGAAGATTGAAAAAAGAACAAAAACTCACCGCTACATAATTTCAAAGGTCACAAAAATAATTATCTGGGTTCTGGGGTTTTTGATCTGTCACTAGAATGATGAAAAAATTATTGCGACACCGTGTCAATTGTACTGAATCCTTTTTGAAATGAATGAAGAACCGATGCGTTAGAATTTCGAAAAAGATTCACTCTCACTACTACAAAAATTATTAAATGCGTTCTCAAAATTGTTTCTTCCAGTTAGCAGTGTAAAAAGCCTGTTAATCTGCCACTACAATCATCAAAACGTCATAAAAATCGTGTCAATTGAACAAGAGCATGATGAAAGTAGGGACGATGGGACATGCAAGGGTTTAGGGATTACGAATATAGTCCTTGAACGCATGATGTTTACAGAGGTTCCGTTTTCCCTCACTCAGCGCCAGGCTCCCTATTCAGAAACGCTTTGCTCTCTCACCATGACTGTTTTCCAAGGCCACAGAGATGATTAAAGGGATTCTTAAGAGTGTTCCTCCATTTAATAATGTAGAAATCTTGTCACTCTGCCTCTAGATCCGTAAAAACATCTTAAAAAAAAACTCTAGTAAACTCAAATAAAGCTTTTAGAAATAGGTGAGGTGAAGCACAGAAGAGTTTGAGAATACAAGCCCAGGATTCCTCTCGTGTTGCAGGACGATGGAAGTTCTTTTTGATCCGCGTAAAAGGTTTGATCTCGCTTCATCCGATTTGTGAATAATGAACAGCTGTTGTGACATACTCTCCTCAACCTGAATGTGGATGAAGGCTGTGGAGTGGGTCGTATGATAGTTTATGATGTAGCTGTGTGCGTGTAAGTGTGTGTGTGTGAACGTGTGTGTGTGTGTGTGTGTGTGTGTGTGTGTGTGTGTGTGTGTGTGTGTGTGTGTGTGTGTGTGTGTGTGTGTGTGTGTGTGTTAGTGTGTGTGTCTCTCTCTCTCTCTCTGTGTGTGTGTGTGTGTGTGTGTGTGTGTGTGTGTGTGTGTGTGTGTGTGTGTGTGTGTGTGTGTGTGTGTGTGTGTGTGTGTGTGTGTGTGTGTGTGTGTGTGTGTGTGTGTGTGTGTGTGTGTGTGTGTGTGTGTGTGTGTGTGTTAGATCCTTCTCTCTCTCTGTCTCTCTCTCTCTCTCTGTCTCTCTCTCTCTGTGTGTGTGTGTGTGTGTGTGTGTGTGTGTGTGTGTGTGTGTGTGTGTGTGTGTGTGTGTGTGTGTGTGTGTGTGTGTGTGTGTGTGTGTGTGTGTGTGTGTGTGTGTGTGTGTGTGTGTGTGTGTGTGTGTGTGTGTGTGTGTGTGTGTTCTTTCTCTGTCCATCACTCATTAATTAGACTGACCCAAACCCTCCATACTCATCCACACTCCGAAAAAAAAAGATAGATAAATAAAAAAAGAGAGCAAGAGAGAGAGAGAGAGAGAGAGAGAGAGAGAGATGCATCACCTACCTTCTCATTTCAACACTAACCACTTGTCACCATCAAAACTCCCATCACCGTTAACCACAATTTTTTTTATATTAATTTAGTTACGTAACCCCACCACCACCACCACCACCACCACCAACACCACCACACCACCTCCACCACCACCACCACCAGCCACGTACCATCATCAATAAATCTGTCACCCATACTGACATCTTTTTTTATAAATATCTTTCGTTGGGTAACATTCCCCCACATACTCTTCTATCTTTATCGCATTCCCTCTTTGCTCCTTCATTCTTTCTTTTCTCCTTTTTCCTTTTTCTTTGACTTTTTTTTTCTCTCTCCCAATCTGTCTTTTTTAACGTTTTCTTCTCGTTCAGTTATTTTTCATTTGTCTTCTCATTTATATTGTTTCTCTGATGTTTTCTTCCTTTTTCTTCTTTATTCTAATTCTTATCCTTCCTTGTTTGTTTCTTATTTCTTTTTTCATCCTCTATGCAGTTTTGCTTTTTTTCTATTTTTTCTTCTAATATTAGCTTTTTCTCGTTTCTCGATGTCTTTCACAATTCCTCTCCAACTCCTTTCCCCTCCTTTGTTATCTATTTTCCACCTTCTTCCCTCCACTTCGAGTCTCTCTCTTTTCTGATGCATATTCCACTTTTTCCCTCCTCCCACACCACCGTCTTTCCTCTTCACTTACATACCAATCCTCCATTTCTGTCCTCCCTTCCCTTTAGTGCCTTTCTTCCATTCCCCTCCCACGCACCGGTCCTCTTCCTTCTTGCCTCTCCTCTCCCACTCTCTCCCACTCCTTCCTTCCTCAACTCGACCATGACCTTTCCACAAGCACACTGCCGCCACATATCGACCTTACCACACCCCAACACACTGTCCTGTACTGCTAAAGGTCATTGTCAAGTCGGCCACGATGCATCAAAGTACCTTACTGTCTAGTGTTCTCCAGTTCGTGTTCTCCTTTGACCTTTTTTTTTTCTTCAATTCACTGTGAGGTTTGAGAAATGAGAGATGGGGAATCCTGGCTATGTATCAGTGACGACACAGATCTGACAGCAGTATGTTTTATTCAAGCAGGGATCTCTCTCTCTCTCTCTCTCTCTCTCTCTCTCTCTCTCTCTCTCTCTCTCTCTCTCTCTCTCTCTCTCTCTCTAACACACACACACACACACACACACACACACACACACACACACACACACACACACACACACATACACACACACACACACACACACACACACACACACACACACACGATATATAGAGAGAGAGAGAGAGAGAGAGAGAGAGAGAGAGAGAGAGAGAGAGAGAGAGAGAGAGAGAGAGAGAGAGAGAGAGAGAGAGAGAGAGTTCATTGACACGTCCAATCAAATATTACAATTACTACAGAGAAACAAGTACAAAAGGGCATCAATGATTTACACGTGAGCTCAGCGCAGGCCAGAAATAGACTAATAGACTCTCCTAAACACGAAACAAGTCCTGACGCGTTTACTGTTCACCCGGCGCTAAACACACACTCCCATCACGTCATGACCCTCACTAATAGGATTACTCACCAGATCATCCTAAGTGGACAGAGAATATTTGCATCCCTTCTGTGCAGTCACGAAGGAACACAAAGGAATGACTTTATTACACATATAAATACACAGAACTTCCACTCAAACGCTCACTTATATAAACTAACCTAACCTAACCCAACTTGACCTAACCTAACCATCTCTAGCCTATGCTAACTTAAACTAACCTAACCTAACCTATACAAACTTATACAAACTTCAAACACACACACACATCAACAAATAAAAACATAATACCTAACCGCTCAAACTTACACACACACACACACACACACACACACACACACACACACACACACACACAACAACAACAACAATAACAACAACAACAACAACAACAACACTCACTATTTACACTTCAAATCTATTTATACGAGTAAACATTGAGCCATATTCATTTCTATATTTTATTCCAATCCCAAGTGTTAGAAACATCTGCTAATAACATCATTCCTCCACCCTCTGTGACCTTGAACATCACACCTGTGGCCTCTCACTCGCCTAAGCCACCCTCAAATTACTTCCTCAGCACACCTGCACTCTCGCACCAGTGACATTGACCGAGTTTTTCTGTCTCCTTTGCTGTGACGGTTCAAGGTGACTTGGTTTGGGAGATCTGAAGAACGGTGAAATGAAGGAGAGAGAGAGAGAGAGAGCAAGAGAGAGAGAGAGAGAGAGAGAGAGAGAGAGAGAGAGAGAGAGAGAGAGAGAGAGAGAGAGAGAGAGAGAGAGAGAGAGAGAGAGAGAGAGAGAGAGAGAGAGAGAGAGAGAGAGAGAGAGAGAGAGAGAGAGAGAGAGAGAGAGAGAGAGAGAGAGAGAGAGAATGGGAGCGAGTGGTAGGGAGAGGAGGAAGAGGAGGAAGAGGAAGAAGGGATGAGTGATAGGTGTAAGGAGATGAGGGCTAGTGGAGGACACACACATACATACATACATACACACACATACATACATACATACATACACACACACACACACACACACACACACACACACACACACACACACACACACACACACACACACACACACCTCGTTGCATGCATAGAAAACATTAATCAAAAAAATAACTTTGTACTCATCATGAAATTAGGTCGTTGCTCCCTCCCTCTTCTTCCCCTCTGCCATTCCCTTCCCATCCCTTCCCTCCCCTTCCCATCCCTTCCCTTGCCTTGCCTTGCTTTGCCTTGCCGCCCCATTAAAAACAAGATGATTTACAGCGGCATCAGACAGCAAACAAACCTTGCTGCTATTTACTGCCACCTCGTCTGCGTGAGCGTTTCCGAGGGCAAAAATCCCTTATGCATACTTCCGTTAACTAAACAAGGCAGGCAAATTTCCGCTCTTCACGCCTCCAGAAAATTCGCCAACAGTTAAAGGGATGAAAAAATTAAGACGATGGAGTTGATATATTTTCAGAGTGAGTTTTTTTTGTCTTTATTTATTTTTTTTTGTGAGCGGGAAAAGTGACTCTTGTACATTTATAAATTTTTCTTTTTTTTATGGTTTATCTAGTTTGGTGTAAGTTTCTCTGTCACTGTCTATGTCTGTCTGTCTGTCTCTCTTTCTGTCTGTCTGTCTGTCTGTCTGTCTGTCTGTCTGTCTCTCTCTCTCTCTCTCTCTCTCTCTCTCTCTCTCTCTCTATCGTGCAGATGTTGTGGCGTGGTATGAGAGAGAGAGAGAGAGAGAGAGAGAGAGAGAGAGAGAGAGAGAGAGAGAGAGAGAGAGAGAGAGAGAGAGAGAGAGAGAGAGAGAGAGAGAGAGAGAGAGAGAGAGAGAGAGAGAGAGAGAGAGAGAGAGAGAGAGAGAGAGAGAGAGAATGTTTCAGATAGTATATATAAAAAAAAAAATCTTGTCACTAAACTCGCATACTTTTATTTTCTTTTTCTTACTTATTGATTTTCTTTCTTATTTACTTCGCTCTTCCCTATCTTTTGCTGACTAGACACTTACAAACAAGCAACAACAGGATACAACACAAACACAACATTAACACGTACAGACTCAAGACTAGCATTACCTTACCAATCTTTAAAACACACACACACACACACACACACACACACACACACACACACACACACACACACACACATAACTCGAATATAAACTCTCTTTGGCCAACTGTTGAAAAGAAAAAAAAAAACAAGACTCGAATATAAACTCTTCTTTCCAACTGCAGAGACAATAAAGGTGAACTAAAGCCAGGAATACGATAAAACACTTACAAACACTTACAAACACACTATTTCACGATACAATAAAGTCGAACTATAACTACTTCCCTTCACTCAACAAAAATTCACAGGGGGGCTTTCACACATTGATCTTACGCAAGGAGAGAAGAGAAAGGAGGGGAAGGTAGAAGCTGGCACGGTATGGCACTACTACTCAGCTATCATAGGTAAGGAAAGGTGCCAACGGTGAGGACTTGGCGCAGAGACGGGCACTTCTTCATTACTCTCACCACCACCATCACCACCAGTCCCCTACAAATGGTGTCTACAAGGCTGGGGTGACAGGAAGGACCGTCACTTGATGCATTATGGGTCTTTTGTCGCCTTTGTGATTAATGTTCCCGGGTAGTGACGAGAGGGATGTTCCGGCTGTCTGGTTTCTATTGTTTTGTGGTGTTTTGGGTGCTGTCCTGAAAGCTTTTGGTGTGAAGTTGGCCGTAGTATTGAAGTTTAGTTTCATTAAAGGTTTCAAGCAAGAAAATAGAATCAAATAACAGTCTTTTTTATATGCAAGACGGGACGCTGACCAAGGGCAAGAGAAAATATAAAAAATGTCTACTTGATTGCCAGTTCCCTTAAGATAAGTAGAGCTAGCCAAAAGTCTGGGACAAATGTCTACTTAGCCTTTACCGGACTGTTAATATAAAGAAGGGCACACGTGTTATTGTTTATTTTTATTTATGTGATGTTTGGTATACTTTGTGACGTCATTTCTTGGGGTAACTGTATAATTTTATCATTTTTTTTGTACTTTATCAATGATGTGGTAATAAAATTGGTATATAATGGTGTAATACTTAAACTCAATTCACGTGATGTTTGTTATACTATGTGACGTCACTTCTTGGGGTAACTGTACAATTTTATCATCTTTTTGTACTTTATCAATGATTTGCTTATAAAAATTGGTATATAATTATGTAGTACTTAAACTCAATTCACCTTATGCATTCACCGACCCTTCATTAGTCCAACGTTCCCATATTTACTCCATACAGCGTAATTAATCTTAGTCCCCCTCCTCTTCAGTCTATTTTCCCACTTTTTTTGCTCATTTGTTTTACAAGTTTTTCCTTTTCTGATGAGCTGTTTCCATTTATTCCTCCCACCTCCGCCTTTTTTTTTTCCATTCTCACTCAGTACAGATTGACAGCATGGTAGGAATGCGACTTATATGTGGTGTGGTGTGGTGTGGTGTGGTGTCATTGTGTGTGTGTATCTGTGGTGTAGTGTGGTGTGGTGTAGTGTGGTGTGGTGTGGTGTGGTGTGCTGTGGTGTGGTGTGGTGTGGTGTCCTGTGGTGTGATGCATGTCCCTGTGTGTCATGTGATGTGTGTGTTGAATTGTTGCTTCTGTGTTGCATTGCCCCGCTGTTTGTCTCACTTATTTTGCTTCCTTCAGTGTTATTTATGCTCGTATTTTACAGCTGTGAATGCTGACATGTATGCTAATATAAGCCAGAATTATTATCATTAGTCTCTCTCTCTCTCTCTCTCTCTCTCTCTCTCTCTCTCTCTCTCTCTCTCTCTCTCTCTTGTCTCAGCTCCGCCTACCAAGCATCTTTCTTTACATTTGCTTTAAACAACATACCTTCACCCTCAATTTTCATATACATTTCATTCTCCTTCATGTCCTTCACTCTTTACTAGTTCTTCCTATCACACCAGTTAATTTTCCTTCACACTGCTTTCACTATAACGTTCCTTTCAATATTAACTTCTTTATCTATCCTTTACGTTCCCCTTCACTGCCAATTTCCCAAAGCGTCGCCTCTACATCACCCGCAAACTTCTCTCCACTTAACGCTATCGTGCTTGCCAATACTCGAGTTGTTTGGGTGTTTTTGTGTTTTTACGCCGTCTCTCTTCGGCTGCCGCAATGCCCGAGAAGCCCCCAGGTGGTAAGACTAGCAGCGAACAGGTGCACTGTGTCAGGCTAAGAGGACGTGCGTCACTTGTGTGTAATTGTAGTAATAGTAGTAGTGACGGGAGTATTGGTCGTGGTGGTGGTAGTAGTAGTAGTAGTAGTAGTAGTAGTAGTAGTAGTAGTAGTAGTAGTAGTAGTAGTAGTAGTAGTAGTAGTAGTAGTAGTAGTCGTAGTAGTAGTTGCGGTAATGACAGTAGTATTAGCGGTAATGGTAGAAGTAATAGTAATAAAGGTAGACGTTATTGTAGTAGTCAGTGTAATAGTAGTAGGAATGGTGGTGGTTGTGGTTGTGGTAGTGGCGGTGGTAATATTAATGGTATTATTATTATTATTATTATTATTATTATTATTATTATTATTATTATTATTATTATCATTATTATTATTAGTAGCAGCAGCAGCAGCAGCAGCAGCAGCAGCAGCAGTAGTAGTAGTAGTAGTAGTAGTAGTAGTAGTAGTAGTAGTAGTAGTAATAGTAACCAATTACAAAATATTGTTTTCTGTGTGTGTGTGTGTGTGTGTGTGTGTGTGTGTGTGTGTGTGTGTGTGTGTGTGTGTGTGTGTGTGTGTGTGTGCTGGTAATTCACCTCGGTCGTCTGCTGGTAACCCAGCCAGTCTTCTCCATTACGGAGCGAGCTCAGAGCTCATAGACCGATCTTCGGGTAGGAATGATATCAGTGTGTGTGTGTGTGTGTGTGTGTGTGTGTGTGTGTGTGTGTGTGTGTGTGTGTGTGTGTGTGTGTGTGTGTGTGTGTGTGTGTGTGTGTGTGTGTGTGTGTGTGTGTGTGTGTGTGTGTGTGTACGCTCGCGCTCGTACATACATACACATTCACACATATTGAGCCCACGCCCTCTACAGTAATCTATCTGGTAAGCTTCACAACTTAATGAGGGCCCCAAGTCTGAAGCCTCACAGCATGTCATTCTCATCTTACCACTTGTACACACCGTTTTCTTTCAACTGTCTTGGGTTTGAAGGTAAAAATATGCGAAATAAAATGTTTACCTTTCATCTTATTGTGTTGGTGAAGGTGACACTGTATTGTGGCTTAGTTCATTTGTTTTCAGTTGTGTAGCTATAAGACCAGTAATATACATGCTCCTACGAAATAGAAGTCTGGAAAAGAAATATATAATGGGTGACCAATGTATTTATAGCTATAGAACTACGGTATATTCTGTATCATCTCCTGTATGACGTCATTGGTGTAGTGTGTTGGAGTTACAATGCCGGCGGAATCAAAATCTGGGAAAGCAATATATAAAGGCTGACCTGTGTATTTACATATATCTATAGTAAAACGGTATATTCTCTGACGTGTTCTGTATGACGTCATTACTATAGTGTGTTGGATTTAGTATGTTAGTTATTTCCTTTCCTGTGCCTTGAATTATTTTTTGTAAGCATTGGGAGTGTCTATAGAGCTGATTAATTAATGTGAGTGATATTATTTTCGTTTTTTTAATCTGTGTTATTACGAGCTTTTTTTTTATTGTTTTGTATGATTTTTTTACACTAACCCCTTCGGTACTGGGACGCATTTGTTACCATTGGTTTTGGTATAATTATACGATTTTATATACATTAGGAAGGGCTTATGGAGGTCAGAAGATTAACCCTTTCAGTACTCGGATGCATTTTTTACCATGAGTTTTGGGAATGATTAGACGATTTGATTGACATTACGAAGGGTCTATGGAGGTCAGAAAATAAATCGGCAAAGTCTTCACTATTCTAATCCCCACATAAGTTTCTGAAGCTGTAAAAAATCATCAAATAGTAAACAGAATGAATATAAAAAACACGTCATGGTACTAAAGAGGATTAATGCACAGATTCCTCACTATTCTAATCCTCACATAAGTTTCGGAAGCTGTATAAAGATAAATATGAAAACGTGTCATGGTACTGAAGAGATTTAAACATTATGAAAACACGAGACTAAATAAAGAAGTAACTATATTATTTCATTTTTGTATTAAGTATTTTCGTATCGTCAATAATCTTCCTGTGTTTTCTTTCACCACACTTTTTCATGACGTCCAATTCCTCAACGACGGTTTCAAGAATACAGTAAAAGAACATAGATAAAACAAACAAACATAAACTCTTACGAGACACTTTACTATGGAGACAAAAGAAAAAAAAAAAAATAAAACAACTGGAAATTTTAACTTGGGAATGTAAATAAGGCTTCCTGCGCCGCCTTTTATTTAACCCTTGCAAAGTTTCGCTGCTAAACTTTTGGGATGAGGTCCGGGATCAGGTTCTCAGACTTAAAGATCACGTGTCATATATTCCCGCTCTACTCCTCTTCACCTCTCCTCTTTCCGTTTATTCAATATGCTCTTGTTTTGCTGTATTATAAAGTCTATCTCCTTTCTTGCCTCTTATTGATTTTTTCCGTTCATTTACACTCGTTCTTTGGGGATTTGGTGTGAATCATGCTGTCTATCTTGACTTATTCTTATCATCATCATTAATCTTCCTTTTCTGTATTCTTTTCGTAAGTTATGATTGCTACTCGCTCCCTTATCTCTTCCCTACTTGCTTCTTCATCTTGTCTCATTTTTCTCTTCATCATTTATAGCTTTCTTTTCATAAATCTTACTTTCTACCTTTACTTGTGCTCCTTATCTTAATCTTTCTTATTTATCTACATCTTTCTTATATCTACATCTTTCTTATATATTACCGCTTTTATTTGCTTCTTATCTCTTTATCTATGCTAAATGTTCCTGGTTTACTTCCTCATCTCATCCTAACCTTTAATCTTCCTTATTAATTTATTTCCAAGTTACTTTTTGATATTTTTTTTTTTATTTCTTATCATTTCCTCTTCGTTTGCTTTTTATTCCTTGAAGTTGTATATTTCTGTTCCACTATTCTCATCTCATCCTCAGCCTCACCTTATCTTTCATCTTCCTTATTCATTGATATTTAAGTCACATTTGAATATCTTTCCGCCTTATTTAATTTTGTTATCAAATACTTTTCCCCTTTATTTTTTATTGTTTTCTTTTCACTTGTGTTTAATTGTTGTTATATATTACTTCACTTTCCCCTTTCCTCCTCAGCCTCAACTCTCAATCTTTTCCTTCACTCACGTCTTACATTTCCCAGATCGTGCATGAAGGGAAGGAAGATTTAAACAAGCAAGTCTGATAATTTTCCGAGCGGATAATGCTGCCTCAATTTTTAACGAAGCAACTTGGCCCACTCCGCCCAGGCAAATAATTACCTAGTCCCTGGAAGAAGCAGTGGGGGAGGTTAGGGAGCGCCAGCCCCTCCCTCCATCATCTTATTCTCTCTAAACTAGGCAGAAATTGATTGGATGTATGACCTAATGCGTAACAATGAGGTTATTTAGTGTTTTCTCAATATCAGAATGGTTACCAAAGATTATTAAGCATTTTGTCATAGTCTCTCTCTCTTTCTCTCTCTCTCTCTCTCTCTCTCTCTCTCTCTCTCTCTCTCTCTCTCTCTCTCTCTCTCTCTCTCTCTCTCTCTCTCTCTCTCTCTCTCTCTCTCTCTCTCTCTCTCTCTCTCTCTCTCTCTCTCTCTCTCTCTCTCTCTCTCTCTCTCTCTCTCTCTCTCTCTCTCTCTCTCTCTCTCTCTCTCTCTCTCTCTCTCTCTCTCTCTCTCTCTCTCTCTCTCTCTCTCTCTCTCTCTCTCTCTCTCTCTCTCTCTCTCTCTCTCTCTCTCTCTCTCTCTCTCTCTCTCTCTCTCTCTCTCTGCAATTAACATCTATAAAAGCAAAGCAAGAATATAAGCTCAAACGGTTTCCTTACACACACACACACACACACACACACACACACACACACACACACACACACACAAACTTTCAACACACAAGGCAAGTACGAAGAATAAAATCAGGAAACACACACAGAACAACAAAACAACAACAACAACAACAACAACAACAACAACAACAACAACAACAACAACAATACAGAAAAAAATGAAAAGAAAGAAAAGGGAAGAAAAAATAAAACTCCTTCATCTATGCACCAACATTTGCATACGCAGCAGAAGGCGGGGTAGGTGGGGAAGGAAGGGAAATCTGAGGCTCCCGGATTGTCCAAGGAGTGTCATTTCCCCTCAGACTCTGAGCTCGTTTACCCTCACCACAGGACACCAGAAGGGAAGGTAGTGAAGACTCAAACTTTCACGATCTATCTCATTTTGGCTCTGGAATTATGTTCACTGGTTTAAGAATCTACACTTCCTCCTCTTCCACCTTCTCTTATCATTGATTTTCCACTTCCTTTCCTTTTTCTCCTTCTTCTTCCTCTTCTTCACGATCTACCTGTGAATTTTGTCTACTGGTTTGAGTCTATCCTTTTCCTCTTCCACCTTCTATTCTTATTATTATTCCACTTTCTTTTTTTTTTTTCTTCTTCCTCTTCTTCACGATCTACCTCATTTTGGCTCCTGTGAATGATGTCTACTGGTTTGAGTTTATCCTTTTCCTCTTCCACCTTTTATTCTTCTTATTATTCCACTTTCTTTTCTTTTACTTTTCTTCTTCCTCTTCTTCATTTTGACTTTTTCAGGTATAAAGTCCAGTGGTTCAAAGCCCATTGTTCTCTTCTTTTTTTTCTTTCTCCTCTTTCTTCTTTCTATTCTTCCTCTTCTTTCTCCTACTCTTCGTATTAAACTTCATCCACCTCCATCTCCTTTTTTTTCTTCCTCATTTTGACTCCTTGAATTAAGTCCACTAGTTCACCTCTCTCTTCTTCTTCCTCTTCCTGCTCCTTCTCTTTCTGCTCCTCTTTTTTAATTGGTTCCACTCTAACTTCATCTTATTTTTTTCCCTCCATTTCAATTACTTTTTTTCTCCAATATTCTTTTTTTTTTTTCCTACTTTATCATTTCCGAAGTCGTACATTTTTAATTTAGTATTTCTTGGTCATTTTTTTTCACATTAAAGGGAAAGTTATCATTTCATATTTTTTGTTTTCTCTGTTCTCTAATTTCTTAGTAACACACACACACACACACACACACACACACACACACACACACACACACACACACACATCCGGTAACTCAGTGGTTAGAACGCTGGCTTCACAAGCCAGAGGACCGGGGTTCGATTCCCCGGCCGGGTGGAGATATTTGGGAGTGTCTCCTTTCACGTGTAGCCCCTGTTCACCTAGCAGTGAGTAGGTACGGGATGTAAATCGAGGAGTTGTGACCTTGTTGTCCCGGTGTGTGGTGTGTGCCTGGTCTCAGGCCTATCCGAAGATCGGAAATAATGAGCTCTGAGCCCGTTCCGTAGGGTAACGTCTGGCTGTCTCGTCAGAGACTGCAGCAGATCAAACAGTGAAACACACACACACACACACACACACACACACACACTCTCTCTCTCTCTCTTTCTCAAGTTAACATGAACGCATTATCTCATTTATCTTAACGCAAACATAATCTAACTTTAAACTTCCCGAGAAACTTCCTCCCAGAATACACATGTTCACTTTGTAGAGTTGGAACACTTGAACCCGTGCAGCACCTATCAACATGTCTCTCTCTCTCTCTCTCTCTCTCTCTCTCTCTCTCTCTCTCTCTGTGTGTGTGTGTGTGTGTGTGTGTGTGTGTGTGTGTGTGTGTGTGTGTGTGTGTGTGTGTGTGTGTGTGTGTGTGTGTGTTATAAATGATTGGAGTTCAGTTGGTTTTACGAAAGTTAGCGTTTTCCTGTAAAAATAACAACGAAATTCACATACACGTTAATGGCTAAACATCAGTTAGCAAAGCATGCAAAGTATTCATCCTTCACAGTCTGGTATTAAGTCTAATTATGACTCTTATAATAACTCTTGGTGGATTTCGCTAAGTATTCCACCTTCATACAGCGCGGCAAGACTTGGGCTAATTACAGTCATCAAAAGTTATTTCCGGGGTAGCAAAAACGTGTCTCGGTAACTAAAACAACAGCAACCTGGGCGGACTTGTGATGAACAGCCTTTCACACACAGAGGAAAAGGTTACTGGTGTGTCATTCTTCCTGACTTGCTTCCGTGCATTCTTACATAAAACGAGGCACTTTAATTCTTAGGAGTCACATTTAATCCCCTCGGTGCCATGACGCGTTTTCATATTTATTCTGCTTACTGTTTGGTGATTTTATACAGCTTCAGATACTTATGTTGGGATTAAAATAGTTGAAGACTCTGGCCATTTATCTTCTAACCTCCATAGATCCTTCTTAATGTAAATAAAATCGTCCAATCATACCCAAAACTTATGGTAAAAAGTGTCCCAGTACTGAAGAGGTTTAGGCTTTTTTTTTAATTTTTTTCTATCCAATGGTGAGTTTATTTAATTAATCTGATTTTCGGCGCTTTATGATCTCATTGTTGTGATTTAGTGATTAGTGAATCTATATGAATTTTTGTCTTGGCAGAACGTTTCCACGGGGCAATTTTTTCTGTACAGCTTGAAGGATGTCTGGCATACGAGTGTTGTAAGGCTGACAGTGTATGGAAGCTGTCTGTAGTCTTCACATATATTACTGAACTAAAAGAAAAGAAAGATTGAAAGAAATGACTGACAAGAAAAAAATGGGCTTCAGTTAAAATTACATTCTTCTTCAATAATTTTTCGTAAGAGTGCATGTCAGTTTCCATACCATCCCTGGTTCTAATGTTAATGTTCAAGTCGTAAAATCTGATAAAAATGCGTATACCTTCTCATGTTTTGTTTCTTTCAACTTTTCTCATTTAAATTGCTATTCCCAGGAGTATATATCATATCTCATATCTAGCAATTAATTCCCGCAATTAATCAAACAGAATATTACAGATTATTTACAACTGCAGCAGTTTAAACATTTATCGAACAACTCAACAGCTAACCTAATGACACTTTTAATATTTTGATACTCCTATTACAAATTTAGTAAGCGGAGAAAACTGATAACTTCTCATTTTTGCTGTCTTTTAACTCTTCCCATTAAAATTACTATTCCTCGAAGTACAATTGAAGTCTCCCATCTTGAGTACCTTTAATGCTCTTCTTGTAAATGTAGAAACTGGAGAAACTTTCCATATTTACACTATCTTAATTTTTCTCTTTCAAATTGCTATTCCTAGAAGTACACGACAAATCTCACATCTACATAACATTTGATATTCTTATTGCAAATGTAGACGCTGAAGAAAACTAGTAACTTCTGATATTCTTTTAATTTTTCTCTATCAAATTGCTATTCCTAGAAGCACACGTCAAATCTCACATCTTAGGTACTTTTGATGCTCTTATTGCAAATGTACACGCTGAGGAAAACTGGTAACTTCTCATATTTTCCTCCCCGTTTACTATGCCTAGAAACATATCACTCAAAATCCTAAGAATGCAAATCTCTTCCCATATCTTCCTTTTTATTATTTCCGAGTACCATTTAACTACGGATTCTTGAGAGGAGTAGACGTATTTTCCCACAATCCCCTTCCTTTCAGTATTCTCAGAGCTACATTTAATTTCCACATCACAAGAAAACGCGAAAAAAAATAAATAATATCAGCTCACTTTGTATTCCAAGAGCAAGATATAATTTTCGAGTCCAGGGAACGCACATCACATCCCATATATTCCTTTGTTATTCTGGCAGCAACATTTAATTCTCGCTTTCTTTGTATCCTTCCTCTGATGTATTCACTGTTGAGACCAGCTGAGATTGGTTTATTGATCCTAACGTGGCTGCCTGCTTCTCGGTCTGATACCTCTAACTTCGAGTGGTATTGAATGGTATGGTTTATATAACGTCTTATGTACGTCTGTCAGCTGTTGAGTCGTGTACAAAAATCGTCTTGGCTTACATGAAATAGTAGCTTTTATATAAGATTTCATATATGTTTTTAGAGATCTTTTTCCATCTTTCTACCCGTTTATCTGTTTATCTGTTCATCTCTTTATCTGTTTATCTGTTTATCTCTCTATTAATTTATCTTTCTACCTATTTATCTATTCATCTATCTATCTATCTATCTATCTATTTATTTTTCTATCTGTATGTTTATCTGTCTGTCTATCTCTCTATTTATCTACTTACCAATCTTTCTATCGCTTTATCGGTCCATCTGTCTGTGTGTCTTCGTGCCATATCTATCTCTATCTGTTTGTATATCTATCTAGTAATCTATTTGTATATCTACCAGTCTCTTCTATACTTGGTTAAATATTTAATCCGTCGAGGGTTTACATAACCTTCCAAGTTATTTCCAAGGAAATTCTTTATTTACCTTGCCTCGTGTTACCTAACAGCTTAAATGTTTTTAGTGCAATATTCAGCTCGTCTTTCAATAAGCTGTTAATATCTCAGACTGGAAGCTCTCAAGCCGTTTATTTAAACATTTCTCGAACAACTGAACAACTAACCTAGTGACACTTTTTAATGACTTACCTATCAAGTTGCCAAACAATGAATCCAGGTAGGAACATGTAATGATATAGTTGAAAATCATAACAACCTAGACGTTTATCTAATAACTTAACAAATAAACTAATAATTCTCCTAATGATGCATCAGACAATTCATCATTTATTAGGTATAACAATTAACCTAGCAGTAGGTAATATATATATAATTCCTCAACCTAACCATTTACTTAAAAACTAAACAAACGAGTCCTCTTAACAACTTACATGTCTAATAACAGACTTAGCAACTTTTGAAACAACCAATCCAATTCGTCAGTCAACTTACCTAACAACTTCGAACAACGTCTCAATAACTCCCACACTACTACAATTTACTCCTGTACAATTTCCTCTCACTCACACATTCTTACTGTAGCTAAAACAAAAAGAGAATAAAATCACATTAATTCATCCGTTAATCCAATTCGTCAATCAACTTATCTAACAAACAATAATTTTTCAATAACTTTCACACAACTACAATTTACTCCTGTACAATTTCCTCTCACTCGCACATTCTTACTGTAGCTAAAACAAAAAGAGAATAAAATCACATTAATTCATCCGTTAATCCAATTCGTCAATCAACTTATCTAACAAACAATAATTTTTCAATAACTTTCACACTAATACAATTTACTCCTGTACAATTTCCCTCACTCGCACATTCTTACTGTAGCTAAAAAAAAAAAGGAATAAAATCAAGTTAATCCATGCAACCTTATCCTTATTAAGACCCAGTAATTACAAACGATGCCAATGAATCACCTTATAAACCTGAAAACAGAGACCAACTTCTAATTTTCCAGTCGACGGGACGAAAAGATAAAGGTTAACTTCACTGCGGCAAGCTTACCACCGCCATCTATTAGTGGAAACCTGCACCACCATTTTCCCTTCCTCCTGCCTTTCCCTAACTCAGGAAGCACAAGGGGAGGGGGTGATGGGGATGTGGCCTTACCTGGCTCTACCTGCGTCTACCTGGCAAGGAAAGAGAGGGGCGGAGAGGGGAAGAGAGGGGAGGAGAGGGAAAGAGACGGGACTACTGGGGCTAAGGGAGAGATTTAGAGGTGGAGAGGAAGGCGGTAGTGGCGGTGAAATTAGGTTTATGTCCTTGATAAACTAAACTGAGAGACACCTGCTCTTCTACCTGTCCCTCTGGATACCTGCTGCTACTTCTCCTCTTTCTCATTTCTACCGCTTATCCTGTCTACTGCTTTCTATTTCCGTTTATCCATCACTTTCTCTTGGTCATATATTCTTTTTGTATTTCTTTTTGTTTGTGTTTTTTTCTTCTTTTGCTTCTCCTTCTATTGCTTCTACTCCTCTTCATCTTTCCTCCTTTCCTTTGTCTCCTATCCTCCTTTTCTTTCTCCTCCACCACCATCTAACGTAATCTTGTCCTATCCTTCCTTGTCGCCCTTCTCCTCCTCCTCCTCCTCCTCCTGCTCATCCTGTTCCATGCACGAACATCGGCTTTTCAAGATTTATGCTCTCATTTTGAAGCCGAGCCATTGAGACATGAAGACTTCTCAATTAACATTCAGCCAGTCCCGGAATATTACCTGAGCAGCCCCAGTGACCTTTCAATTAGTGTGCCCAGGTGACCGTGAGGTATTTTTAATAATGATAGTGATGATGATTATTATTTATGACAACAACGGCAATAACAACAACAACAAAAACAAAACTGCTGCTACTACCACCACCACCACTACTACTACTACTACTATATTACTATTACTGCTATTACTACTACTACAACAGCTATTACTACTACTACTACTAGTACTACTGCTATTACCACTACTACTACTACTACTACTACTACTACTACTACTACTACTACTACTACTACTACTACTACCACTACTACTACTACTACTACTACTACTACTGCTGTTACTGTTACTACTACTACTACTACTACTACTACTACTACTACTACTACTACTACTATTACTTTTACTACTACGTCTACTTGTCCAGATATTCACAACAATACTACTATACTACTACTACTACTACTACACTACTACTACTACTACTACTACTACTACTACTACTACTACTACTGCTACTGCTACTACTACTACTACTACTACTACTACTACTACTACTACTACTACTACTACTTCTGAGGCACACGCAACTTATCAAAGCAATAGAGAGGGAACTCAGAGTGAAAATAATAATAATAAATGCATGTAGCTCAACACTGCAACATACTTATGAATTAAAAACAGTAATACAAATTGAAGCCTGTACTGATAATGCGTGACAGGGCTTTCCACACCACCATGAATAACTGATTAGGTACAAATGTTTATTGACAAACTTTAACCAGGACAGACTAACAGGTGATACGTTCAATTTTGTTGCGGCCCAGAGATCGAAAAGAAATACAAACATTATAGATAGATAGACAGATATATAGATAGATAAATATTGATCACAACTAAATATTACAGTTACAGGAGCACTTGGAAGGTATGGTCCATCAAAATGATTTCTATAAAAACTTGTAAATAGCTTGGAACAGAATTGATCTTGAAACACATAAAAAAGTTCATTTATACAAAGAACCGCATGAGACGCCTAAAACAAATCAAACTATTTCGCACAAAAATCCTAAAGAAATATACATCAGTGAGACTTTCTTTATTAATCATTTTTGTTGTCCTTGGCGTGTTCTCTCTTATATAAAGAAGATGAACACACATATTTATATACACTGCGTACATTGCGCGGTGCAGTGGCCTGTAGTGGGACAATTTGAGCTGAGTCTAATAGTGTTGCGTGAATATCTAGCTGCACCTTTGGCAATTTTTAACACACGCGACATGCTCTGACCTGGAAACGACGCTACGTGACTTGTGTTCATCGTGCGCGACTAATGCAGCCTGCCTGAAGCCACTTGCAGAAATGGCTTAACGTAACCACATAATATTTCGCTTATTTCCATCTCCGACCTTGAAATGTTTGCGCGTGTCGTCTCGTGGCTTGAAAATTGGTCAGAGGTGGAAAGTTTTAATGCACTGCGTCACTTCTTGTGCAAAAATGATCGTATATGAATTATCTTATGTTTACCTATGATCTTGCCTAAGTTTTTTTTTATTTACTTATTTATTTTCATAAAAGAGCAGTTTCTGGTCTACAACAACAAAGATCCCGTACAAAAATGACTTACAGGCCTTCACCTTTTGAGCAAAACAAGAACGTATATGAATTTTACATTTAACTTTTAAAAAGCTACGATATAGAGCAGCGGAAAGCCTTCCACCTATGTCCCAAAAAGAGTACAAATAAATAAACGAAAAAATAAGCAAATCAGATAGATAAGTGAATAAAAAAGGAAAAGAAAAAAAATGAATATAAAGACTCACTGTGGTAATTTCTAAAAAGCTTAGTCAAAACATATATACGTCAAAAATAAGAGAGAAGTGTCTTCAAATCTCTCTCTTGAAAGAAAAGAAAATACAAATGACACAGGCAAGACCCAGACAAGACACAGGTAAAAAGGACAACACACAGACAAAACACAGGTAAGAAGGACAAGACAGACAAGACACAGGTGAGAAAGACAACACACATAACAACACACAGATAAGACCCAGGCATGACACAGACAAAACACAGACAACATACAGGCAAGACACAGGTAAGAAAGACAAGACACAGGCAAGACACAGATAAGAAAGACAAGACACAGACAACACACACCAAATAAGAGTTAATGTGAAGAAACACCCCCTCTGCTAATACCTCGGTGTTGACTCCCCCACCGCCTCAGTGCTCAGGCTTCACCCTCTTATTACCTTATCAAAATTTCCTTTAAGACCGTACTAAGGGTTCAAAAAAAGCGGAAAAAACCTACTCAATTCCCCGCTCCTAAAAAAGTCAAAGGAGTGAGAAAGTTGGCTTGTGTAGTTTCGGAGGTGTACGTTGGGAGATTAAAAGTTTATAAAATGTCGTTGCACTTTGAGAAAATGTCCTTTACTGCTCAGGGATCAAGAAACACGGCTGTTGTGAACTTTCAAACACACTGCGAACGCCACTGTAATGTTACGTAAAGGAATACAATGTCCTCTATTTAGGAATCAAGAAACACGACTGCTGTGATCTTAAAATCGTACTGTTTCCTTTTCAATTCCCTGCGAACACCATTGTAGTAATAACGAAAAAATTAGGTCCTTCTCTTTTTAGGAATCAAGAAACACGACTCCTGTGATCTTAAAATCATAATTCCCTGAACACCATTGTAATCATAACGAAAAAATTAGAATCTTCTCTTTTTAGGAATCAAGAAACACGTCTCCTGTGATCTTAAAATTGTACTAGTTTAATTTGAATTCAATGCAGAAGAAACCCAATGCAATCTTAACAAAAAAACGAATGTTCCTCACTCATAAGGCATCGAGGGAAGGGAACACAAAGCAACGACCCCAAGACACGCCAGCTTTCCTCAAAAAATGTACAGCTTTGATTTAACTCATTGTGGAGAAAAAGAAAGAAAATTAAACTATATGCAATATGAATAATCGAAAGGGGAAAAAAAAACAGTCATCATAAGACACATTATCTAACCTGAGAAAGGAAAAAAAAAAAGAATAAATAAAACGTAACAATGGAGAAATAAAAAATGAAAGTCATAACTCTAGAAAAATAACAGAAAAAAAATATGTTCAAGAAATATAAATAAAACAGTGCATGACCACCGCCAACTTCCAGCACCACCCCAATTGTACAAAATCTCAACCTTCTCGTGATTATTTTTTTCTTGATCACTAATTGCAGACATGATTACTGTAACCTCTTGACCTTCAGCAACTCAGTGGTCAGAGGGTAGCTTTGACCTCACTTATCACGACCCCTTCCAATGCGTGACCTACTGACCTATCATTACCTTGCACTTCCAGGGAGGGCGGGGCGAAGGTGAGAAGAAGAGGAGGAGGAGGAGCAGGAGCAGGAGCAGGAGCAGGAGGAGGAGGAGGAGGAGGAGGAGGAGGAGGAGGAGGAGGAAGAGGAGGAGGAGAAAAAGAAAGAAATAAGAACATAAATGCCATGTAATCTGAGAAAATCATAGAACAAAAGGTATACAAAGAAAATAGGAGGAGGAAGGAGGAGGAAGAGGAGGAGGAGGAAGAGGAGGAGGAGGAGGAGGAGGAGGAGGAGGAGGAGGAGGAGGAGGAGGAGGAGGAGGAGGAGGAGGAGGAGGAGGAGGAGGAGGAAGAGGAGAAACACCAACACCAAGAGGAAACCCAAACAGCAATAACTGCAGGACAGAGAGACAGGGAGCACAGCAGAAGTCTCCTCCCCACCCACTATATAATTCCTCCATCTAGTGCTAGCGTGGAAGGAGGAGGAGGAGGAGGAGGAGGAGGAGGAGGAGGAGGAGGAGGAGGAGGAGGAGGAGGAGGAGGAGGAGGAAGACTAATGAAGCAAGAAACACGCATAGGAACAAAATCTGGATGAAATTAAATAGCAAAACGAAAAAAAAAGAAACTATAAGGATTAGGAGAAGAAGATAATAAGAAAGACGAACAATAGAAGGAGGAAAAGGATAGAAAAAAAAAGAAGAATACGAAGAATAGGTGCAAGGAGGAGGAGGAGGAGGAGGAGGAGGAGGAGGAGAGGAGGAGAAAAGACAGCTGTGTATTTCCAGGATATGAAATAAGAAGGAGTGTTGTGTGTGATCTTTCATGTATAAAGAGAAAGCTGGAGAAGGAAAGGAAGCGAACCAAGAAAGGAAGGAGAGAAAGAATACGAAATCCGATAGAGGAAAGGGGGAAGAAGAAAAGAGGAAGGGGAAAGGTGGAAGAGGAGAAGAGGAAGGGGGAAAGGGGGAGGAGGAAGGGGGAAGATGGAAGGGGAAAGGTGAGAAAGAAAATCGGCAGAATGATAAACAACAAAGATGGAAGAATGATAAAGTGCAAAAAGGTAATCACGATAAAAGAAAGAGGGAGATACAATATTGCTAATGGAGAGAGAGAGAGAGAGAGAGAGAGAGAGAGAGAGAGAGAGAGAGAGAGAGAGAGAGAGAGAGAGAGAGAGAGAGAGAGAGAGAGAGAGAGAGAGAGAGAGAGAGAGAGAGAGAGAGAGAGAGAGAGAGAGAGAGAGAGAGAGAGAGAGAGAGAGAGAGAGAGAGAGAGAGAGAGAGAGAAGAGAGAAGAGAGAGAGAGAGAGAGAGAGAGAGAGAGATAAAAACAAGACAAACAAGAAGAAAAAACGAGGAGAAGAAGATGAAGAAATATGACAGAGAAAAAAGACGATAAAGCAAGATGTGATGAAGAATAAGAGAAAAAAATAGAATAAAAGGAAAAAAAACAAGGAAAAAAATAAAAATAATAAAAAAAGAGAAAGAAACGGACAAAATAACAAAGACATAATAACACGTGACAGAAAACGAGAAAAGAAAAGCAAGCAAATCACACGAACAAAAAACGAGACACATGTGGAAGAGAGTGAAAGGAGGCAAGGTGAGCGGGAGTAATGAGCAGGTAGAGGTAATCAAGAGGGAGGAGGGTCAGGTGTTGGGAAGGCCCAGGTGTGGTGTGTGTGGCGTGTGTAGTGTGCGTGGCGTGCGTGGCGTGACTCTCAGGTGTATGTCTTGACTCACACATGTGAATAAAGTAATAGGTAAGGATTCTTTGTCGCATTAATGTCTGTGAAATGAAGGATGTGAGTTCAGAGGATGAATGGAGCGCTAATGGACGTAAAGTAAGTAATAAATCACAGAAAATGGTAAGGAAAGCTTTATAGATAATTTGGTGCGTAACATGATACTGTGGATGAAGTTTTCTCAGGGTAAAAGAATATGTTGCTACTTCAAAATAACTGTACTGAGACGCATTTTTACCGTGAGTTTTGGGTATGATTTGACAATTTACATTAGGAAGGGTCTATGGAGGTCAAACGATTAATGGCTACAGTCTTCACTATCTTAATCCCCACATACGTTTCTGAAGCTGTATATAATCACCAGATATTGAGCAGAATAGATATGAAAACGTGTCATGGTACTGAAGGGGTTAATAAAAGAAAGATGAAAGAAAAGAGGAAATAGTATGAAGAATGAAGCCAAGATTTGATTTTAATACCCCAAAAAAAAGGAAAAATAAAACAACAACAACAAATATGAGACAATAATGAAAAAGAAATGAGAAAGAAAAAGAAAGAGATGATGTCAATATTGAAGCAACAATTAAAAAAAAAACCTCTGAGGAAAAGCAGAGAAAAAAGAAGAAAAAGCCGAAAAAAGGATAATTGACCAAACATTAAGAAAGAGAAGCATTGGAAAGCAAATCCGATAGTAAGAAACACCAAACGAGATAATAAGATCGAAAAAAAATACACCAAACACACCAAGATTCCTACAGAACCTACATGGAAAACATCACCAAACCTCAAAACCACAACGGAAAAAAAAAAAAACACATGTAAGACGCAAAATTACTCTACCATACTAACAAAATAATTAACAGAGGCAAAAAAAAGAAGAAAAAGTAGAGAATTCTTTTACATAACATTTCCTAATATCGACACTTCATTTCCTTTCATCATGTTTCTTATAGATTGTTTTTGTTATCGTTCACATCAAAGAGAAAAGGAAGTATCAATATTATGAATCCTAATATAAAAAATGCTCATTAGTAAAGTCAAAGGAAGTTCTTGTTAGAGGGAAAATACTTTGGGGAGAAAAAGTAGCAAGTTGTTTTATGTTGAAGGAGAGAAGGAAGAGAAGAAAGGAGGAAAAATGGCGCCACTCTGCCTCTTCATATCTCCTTGTTTGGGAGACGGGATAACATTAATGAGAGAGAGAGAGAGAGAGAGAGAGAGAGAGAGAGAGAGAGAGAGAGAGAGAGAGAGAGAGAGAGAGAGAGAGAGAGAGAGAGAGAGAGAGAGAGAGAGAGAGAGAGAGAGAGAGAGAGAGAGAGAGAGAGAGAGAGAGAGAGAGAGAGAGATGTGTGTGTGTGTGTGTGTGTGTGTGTGTGTGTGTGTGTGTGTGTGTGTGTGTGTGTGTGTGTGTGTGTGTGTGTGTGTGTGTGTGTGTGTGTGTGTGTGTGTGTGTGCGCGCACGTTCATGTGTGTGTATGTGAGTGTTTCAGGTTCATAGAAATAATATCAAGATTAGAAAAGCCCGCAAAAATACACTCCGCAAATTAAACTCATTTATAGAAAACATGTTACACGAAGAGAATAACCATTACTATTACATACTCATTTTCATTCTTCTCCATCTACAACTACTACTACTACTACTACTATTACTATTACTATTTTCCATACTACTGATACTGGCTCTACGTTTAGCATCAGTATTCTCGCCAACAAATCGTCACTCTGTCTTGTATTCCTAAACGCCTCGCTCTCTCATCTATTCTGAAAGGCTAGACAGTTGATTTGTCATGTCCTTGCAAGTGTTTCCCTATTCATGATGCCGAGAACTCGTTGAAATATTAATAGCATAAGGAAAACACCCTTCAAATCTCCAATCACTTCCACTGTTGCCAGGTAAGATTTGTTAAGGTTAGAGATTATATGTACAAATGAAAAATAGATTAATAGTACCTGTTGGACATAGAAAATAATATTAGCAACAACAAGAAAAGAAAAGACAGAAAAAAGTGAAGAAAAGAGAAGACATTGCAGGCGAAATCAGCAACAACATGTGCAAGAACAATAACAATAACAGCAACGAAAATAGAGCACTAAATCACAACACAATTGTATATAATTTTCCAATTTTGAAAGAGGAGAAATTCAACAAAGTCACACACACACACACACACACACACACACACACACACACACACACACACACACACACACACACACACACACACACACACACACACACACACACACACACACACACACACACACACACACACACACACACACACACACACACACACACACACAGGAACACGCACCTAACCAACTTTCAACGCTTCTCCTCCAGTCCCCCTCCTCTTCCTCTTCCTCTTTGTCCTCCTCCTCCTCCTCCTTCTCCTTCTCTTCTCATTTTGCGTGACTTCAAGGACACGTTTGCACACCCCCCTCTCCTCCTCCTCCTCGTCCTCCATCTTCTCCTCCTCCTCTTTGTCCTCCTCCTCCTCCTCCTCCTCTTCCTCCTTCTCTTCCTCCTCCTCTTCCTCCTCCTTCTCCTTCTCTTCCCACTTTTGCGTGACTTAAAGGATACATTTGCATACCTCCTCCTCCTCCTCCTCCTCCTCCTCCTCCATCTGCGTGACCCAAGTGACACTCCACACTCCCCTCATCGACTGGGTCTCTCAAGGTCACACTCTCTCAAGGCCGCACGGAAATGACACACGCGAAGAATAATTAAAGAAGGGAAGGCTGAAACAGATTGCCTCTTCTTCTTTGTGCCATATAGTAAAGGTGCTAGTAGTGGTGGTGGTGGTGGTGGTGGTGGTGGTGGTGGTGGTGGTGGTGGTGGTGGTGGTAGGATTAGTAATAGTAGTAGTAGTAGTTCGTTTGTTGTCTGTTGTTGTTGTGGTTCTTGCTGTTTTGCTTCCAGTTGTAGTAATAGTAGTAGTAGTAGTAGTAGTAGTAGTAGTAGTAGTAGCAGTTGTAGTTGTGTAGTAGTAGTAGTAGTAGTAGTAGTAGTTGTTGTTGTTGTTGTTGTTGTTGTTGTTGTTGCAGCAGCAGTAGCAGCAGCAGTAGTAGTAGTAGTAGTAGTGTTGTTGTTGTTGTAGCAGTAGTAGTAGTAGTAGTTGTTGTTGTTGTTGTTGTTGTTAGCAGCAGCAGTAGTAGTAGTAGTAGTAGTAGTAGTAGTAGTAGTTGTTGTTGTTGTTATTGCAGTAGTAATAGTAGTAGTAATAGTAGTAGCATCAATATAAACAGTAGTAGTATCAATAACAGGAACAACAACAATAGCGGTAGCAGCAACAGTAGCGGTAGCATCAACAGCAGAAGTAACAGCAACAATAGCAGTATCATAAGAAACAGCAGCAGCCCATCAGCACCAGCAGTAGTGATAAGAGCAATAACACCTCCACAAACCAACCCAACTCTAACAAATCCAACACCCACTTCCCTGCGGCGCCGTAAGCACAGTAGTAAAGCAAGCAATAGGGCCAATTAACCACGAGCATAAGGCAATCAACAAGCCACACTACGGCGCAATGAGAGCGTCGTCATGTGCGAGTAACGAGATTTACGACTCAGACCTCGCACATTACCGTTATCGATCCGCCAACCAGAGCGCCTCAGTGAACCAGCCCCTGCCGCCTCGTATATCCTTTGTAGCTGGAAATGTCACCGTTCACCAGGCAACCAAGAACCAGTTTGATGCTTAAATGTCACATGAAGGAGGATAAGGAGGAGGAAGAATGAGGAGGACAAAGAGACGGACGAAATGTGTGGAAGAGGAGCAAGATGGGGAGTGATTAGAAGAGTGACGAAGAACTTATGTGGTGATGATGATGATGATGATGATGATGATGACGATAGACAGGAGGACAATAAGTACAAAGGCATAAAAAGAAAGATAAACATAGATGAAAAGCAGAATCAGGAGAAAAAAAGGACGAAGACGGAAAGATAAATAAATAAACGGAATAAAAACGTGGAAATGACTAGGTAGAGAAATATATATATAAAAAAAAAACTGAAACAGCAAAAATATAAGCACTCCTAAATCAACAACTCTCCATGACTCACAAAGCCGGCAATAGGTGAATAGCTAAAAAAGTGCCATTCCTTTAAGAATTCAGCCTTGCTTGTGTTCGGTAATGGCAAAATCGATGGGTGTATGTGCATGTGTGCGTGCGTGAGCGTGCATGAGCATTCCCGTGACCCTGAAAGCTGCCCTCTCACCCACACTCACCCACACCAACCCTGCAGTGGCGCTAGATCGTTACCCCCGCCACCTCGTATCGTGATTCGCTATGGAACACTTTTGGCAAGACTACCGAGACTTCATTTGGCGGGAAAATTTATGACTGTCATATTTTTTGCGAGTTAGTGATCCTGCACCACCTTCCTTCCCGCCTTCCCTCCCACCACTGCAGTACTCGAGGAAACAGGGTCGCGGAGAATGTAGGACAAGGTCATTAAGATTATATAAGAAAGTCATTCACGTGTAAAGAAGTCACTGAATCGTACAATGAGGTCATTAAAATGTGAAATAAGATCATCACACTGTAGAGTAAGTTCAGTATAGCAGGTCAAAGGTCACGTAAAGGTCACTGAATCAACTCCAACTTTTCCCTTCCACTCCCCATCATTCCTTTCCAGCTCGCACAAACACTCAGTCCCGCACAGACCTCGCCAGCCTAACACTCAATCACACCAGACAACACCACACCAATTCCTTCCCTACACCTGCTCCTCGCGTCACATCTGCCTCCTCTACTCCCCAAGGACACACACACGCTCCTTTTACTTCCTTCACTTCCTCCGCTGAAGACCCCTGCAGCAGTAAACATAAACATTAATCCTCGAATTCGCCTTGTATTTTCTCCCTAACATTTATCACCAATATTACGAGTACTTCGGGTAATAACAGCCTCTGGTACGGAATGCGTCAGTGGTGTTTGTTTTTCCTTTGTGTTTCACGTGAATAAGCTGACCAATATACGTCAAACTGCATGATTTTTACTTATCTAGACCATTGCCCCGCTCGTAAATAGTACAGAACGCGGCACATTTGGTTGATTCGTCCTGAGAGTGGCGGATGAATGGAATGCACTCAATAATCAGGTTGTTAGTGCGATTCATTAGGGAGATTTAAAGGATTATGTGTATTTTATGGGTGTGGACAGGTATGTTTCATGTAGAGGCTGCCATATACAGGCCTGGTGACGTGTTCCATCTTCCTTTACGTTCTTGTTAATTGATTGTGTGCGTTTTTTTTGTTTGTTTGTTTGTGATATGGTGAAAATTGAATATTTTTTTTTGGATGTGTATATGTATGTTCCATGTAGAAGCTGCCATATACAGGCCTGGTGACGTGTTCCATCTTCCTTTACGTTCTTGTTAATAAAAATGTTTGTGTTTTTTTTGTGATATGATGAAAATTTGAGTGTTTTGTTTATGGGTGTGGATATGTATGTTCCATGTAGAGGCTGGCACATATAGGCCTGGTGACGTTTTTCATCTCCCTTTACGTTCTTGCTAATAAAAATGTTTGTGCTTTTTTTGTAATATGGTTAAAATTTGAATATTATAATGTACTCTAAGGAAAAATCACCTTCCTTAATGTGTTATCGAAAGGTTGCTGTGTGTTGGGTAAATTTTTATTATTATTATTATCATTATCATTTTTATTATTACTTTCTTTTGTGGAGCTCAAGTATTGGAATATTGACATCAACTTAGCGTGATGTGAAAGCCATCCATTCACGTCACGCGCGCTGCCTTTCCATTGCAGCTTACAATTTCCAGTGACAAAAATAAATTAGGCGTTTGGGAACATTTACAGCTAAAGTATACCGTAATAAAACAACGCTAATTATCAGAAGAGACAGTTTTATCTTGATCTGACGTAATTTTTAAAGTATGAGGAATAAATAACTCCTTCTCTCCGTGTAATTTGTATTTTTGATGGAATTTCAGACATTTTTTGAGTATTTAGAGAGAGAGAGAGAGAGAGAGAGAGAGAGAGAGAGAGAGAGAAAGATAATGAAGACAAGGTAAGGTTGGGGCTCCTGTCCTTTATGTAATGACCCCTAATGTTTTCTTGCCGCTCTCTCTTTCCAGTCCTATGGGGGGAGGGTCATGGGAGGGTTGGTGGGTAGGGGGGTGCAAGGAACAGTAAAGAACACGCGAATGGAACATAAAACTCGTACGGTACTGTAGGGACGTGTGTGTGTGTGTGTGTGTGTGTGTGTGTGTGTTGATTACTTTATCTATTATTCTTCCTTGCTTGTTATTTATGTCTGTTCTTTTCTTTCTTTGTCTTTTTAGATGTGTGTGTGTGTGTGTGTGTGTGTGTGTGTGTGTGTGTGTGTGTGTGTGTGTGTGTGTGTGTGTGTGTGTGTGTGTGTGTGTGTGTGTGTGTGTGTGTGTGTCTCTCTCTCTCTCTCTCTCTCTCTCTCTCTCTCTCTCTCTCTCTCTCTCTCTCTCTCTCTCTCTCTCTCTCTCTCTCTCTCTCTCTCTCTCTCTCTCTCTCTCTCTCTCTCTCTCTCTCTCTCTCTCACTCTTATACACACAAATCACTCTATCCTATACATCACTGCATCCTTTCTTTATTAACCTATTTATCTACCTTGATGTACCTGCATGTCAGTGTTTACGTTGCACTAATTAAACCAAGACGATTAACCTGCGAGATACGATGAGGTCGTGAACGTGAAGGTGTGGGCCGAGGGAGTCACTGCAACACGGGGAACACACACACACACAGACCCAAGGACACAAACAAGATTATCGGATCATATCTGACGCAGGTGACATACGTATTTGAACTGAGAATGGGTGACAGCTTGAGGTATCTGAATAACCAACAGAACATGGGAGCAGTGGTCGTGGTGGTGGTGGATGGACATGGTGGTCAGTAAAGGGATTTGATTTAATTTTTTTATGGAGGAAAAGCCAGTCAAGGGTAACAACATATTATAAAAAGGTCCACTTGAGTGCTGGTTCCCTAAAAGAAAGGTAGAGAGTTAGCCAAAATTAAGGAACAAATGTCTTGATGGTGTGGTTTATATTTGTTTTGATGTTTTTTCGTAGGAGAGTTGACAAGAGGGAAGGGAAAGAAGGACGTGGTGAGGTAGTGAGTGGTTTGGTTGTAGTTTAGAGAGTTTAGTTTGGTATTTGGTGTTTCGAAATGAGATGGCTGTTGTTGTTGTTGTTGTTGTTGTTGTTGTTGTTGTTGTTGTTGTTGTTATATTGCAAGACATGTGTAGGAAAAGATAAAGTTGTTATTGCTGTTGTTATTGTTGTTGCTATTCTAAGTATTTTCATATTAAAAAATGAAAAAAATATGGAAATATTTCGCAATTATATCAAATCTTACATATCACTACGAATAGAATACTCTCTCTCTCTCTCTCTCTCTCTCTCTCACACACACACACACACACACACACACACACACACACACACACACACACACACACACACACACACACACACACACACACACACACACACACACAGATCAGTATTGAACAAAAGCATATCAAAGATTCATATATTCCTGAGAACCACCTGAGGAATTTCCATGCAACGACTATTTCATAAGGAAGCTTTCAATGAATGGCCAAAAATAGATTATGGATTCCAGAGATTTTTCTTTATTGGAGAAGCATTTGCAGCACATTTTGGAGGAAGATAAGTTCGATTTAAATTACCTTTTCCCTAAAAGCCTTTGGAGCAAAATTTTAAATAGCAGGAACTGGGAAGCGATATATTTCTTGAACCCTTAGATAAAAAAATATAAAAAATCGCAAGACTTTCACATTTTACCACGTAGAAATAAACAAAATGAAAAAAAAAATATATAAAAATGACCAAATACAATAGGCCAATAATACGAAATAAAACAAATAAAACAATCATATGAACAAAAAATAATAACAATTCCACCATTTTAATACTTCAAGACAAAAGTCACCAGGCAATCCAGACCAAGCCACGCCAAAATAAGACACCAAACTACAATACCCAACACACGACATGCAGACCCCACCGCAGCCCACCCCACCCCTCCCAGCATGCCACACATACTGGACACCCGCACCTCACCACGCAGCACACCGGGAGGAGGAGGAGGAGGAGGAGGAGGAGGAGGAGGAGGAGGAGGAAGAAGAAGAAGAAGAAGAAGAAAAAGAAGAAGAAGAAGAAGAAGAAGAAGAAGAAGAAGAAGAAGAAGAAGAAGAAGAAGAAGAAGAAGAAGAAGAATAATAATAATAATAATAATAATAATAATAATAATAATAATAATAATAATAATGAGGATAAGAATAAGATTAAGAATAAGAATAAGAAGAATAAGAAGAAAAAATGATAAGAATAACAAGAACAAGAAGAACAAGAATAAGATCATGAGCAAGAACAACAAGAACAAGAAGACCATGAGCAACAACAACAAGAACAAGATCACCAGAACAACAACAACAACAAAAACTAGAAGAACAAGAACAAAGAGAGAGAGAGAGAGAGAGAGAGAGAGAGAGAGAGAGAGAGAGAGAGAGAGAGAAACAGAGAAACAGAGACAGAGAAACACAAACACAAACAAAGCCACTCTATCACACCCAAGGGAACACATCTGATACAACCAGACTGTCAATGCATATCTGACAACCAAACTTACGGACACACCTGCAGGACTGTCGGGCGAGCTTTCCACTATACCACCAATAAACACGTAGTATTGATCGCACGCGCCACGGGACCCAAACCAAGAGGCGACTGTCACTACCTAATCTTCCGCAGAGTTCCGCCTTGGTCTCGAATAATCAGGTCCACCAACTCTTAACTCTCCTGTTTGGAAAGGTCAGACGGGCAGCTCACTCCCTCACTCCCTGGCTAGCAAATTAACCCCGCAGCCGCAGCACCGCATCTTGTCGTAGCAGTTGTGTTGCGTGTGTTGAGCTGCACGCCACGCTACACACGCCAGACCACGCCACGCCACGCCCAGAACACGGTCATGGTGTAGTTGTAGCATACCAAGAGTTATTTTCGTCCCTTCCGTACATGCCAGCACCGCTCCGTGTGTCTGTATTTGCGGTGCGTGAATGTCGAATGTTAGACAAATAGAGGTGGTATAACAGGGTGACTAATGTAATGTGGTGTCTTTTATTTTATTTCAATGGACGACTGAATATATGAAAAGATGATGTTTCGTTCTTCTTCTCCATTCCTTCCTCCTCCTTTGTCTTCTTTCCTTCTCAAATGGTATAAGGAAAAAGAAGACATGTTTTATCGTATCTTATATTATTTCACAGAATATCTATGTAAAAAATATGACTAATGTAACGTGGTGTCTTTTATTTTATTTCAATGGTGGACAGTATGTATAGAAAAAATGTTTCCTTTCTCTTCTCCATCCTTTTCTCCTCCTTTCTCTTCTTTCCTTCTCAAATGGTACAGGGAAAGAGAAGACATATTTTATCGTATCTTATCTTACTTCACAGGACGTCTACGTAAAAAAATTATATTGGTTTGTTTTCCTCACCCATCTCTCTCTCTTCCTTCCCATTCTTCCCTCCTATTCAGTACGACCCTCAAGTATGTCACACGACCCCAAGCTAATATGACAAGTTTTTTATAGTGTATCTGTAATAAAACTGCAAATGTCTTCCTCTCAGCCAAGGCACAGTTTTCTCCCTCTTCTACTTCCTTTCCTCCTTCCTCGCTATGCTCTTCTGTCAACATAACAACCGTAATACAATCTGACAATTTATTTTATAGGGCGTCTAAAAAAAAGTATATGTTTCTCTCTCTCTCTCTCTCTCTCTCTCTCTCTCTCTCTCTCTCTCTCTTCGTCCCGGTGTCCTTTTCTCTGTCTGTCTGTTTTCTCTGTCTCTTTTGCTGTTGTTCTTTTTTCTCTTCTCTCTCTCTCTCTCCCTTTGCTTCTCATGCTCTCTCTCTCTCTTTTTGTCTTTTATTTTGTCGTTTTCTGTCTCTCTGTCTGTGTCTGCTTTTATGTTCTTCTTTTCCCTTTCCTACTCTTTCCTTGCTTCTTTTATCTTTTTCTCTCTTCTTTTTCCTATTTTCCCCTTTTTTCTGCCTATCTGTCTGTTTCTGTTTTTGCTTTCCTTTTGTTCCTTCTCTGTCTGTCTAACTCTGTTTTCCTGTTGTTCTTTTCTCTGTCGGTCTGTCTCCATTTGTTTTCCTGTTGTTCTTTTCCGCTTTCCCTCTCTTTCCCTGCTCCGCCACAACACACTCCACTAACAAAAGCGGGGCACATACGAGGCATTCAATACAAGTGCTATTATTAATTCAGTCCCTCCCAGGATATGTATTGTACTGTACAGAAAACTTAACCCCCTCTAGCTCCATAACACACACACACACACACACACACACACACACACACACACACACACACACACACACACACACACACACACACATGCCACTCAAGGCCCCAAGAACTGACCGTTATCATCATAGTGCTATCCCCTCCATGGTGCGAGCCATAAACAGCTAAGTTAAGGTTCTAATCTTAAGTCTCCCTCAATCCCCATATGTACATTTTCAGTATGTATGTACTGCAATTACTAATAAACCGTATTATTATCATTATTATTATTATTATTATTATTATTATTATTATTGTTACACACACACACACACACACACACACACACACACACACACACACACACACACACACACACACACACACACACACACACATATTTTTCAGGAAGCGTATATGTTCAAATCTTTTCCTTCACGCGATGCAACAATGTAACAAGCACACGAGTCTTCCTTACGTGTTTTACTTCCCTCTTTTTTTTCTTCTTTGTGTTCCTTATCATTATTTCCAGAGATGACAAGAAGAGCAGAAATGTTTTGAGGTCAACTGTTTCTCGGTAGTGTGTGTGTGTGTGTGTGTGTGTGTGTGTGTGTGTGTGTGTGTGTGTGTGTGTGTGTGTGTGTGTGTGTGTGTGTGTGTGTGTGTGTGTGTGTGTGTGTGTGTGTGTGTGTGTGTGTGTGTGTGTGTGTTATTTATCAGCACTCAGATAACACGTCGTTCTTATGTTTTTACTACTATTTGTAATTGTGCTGCGGTTAAAATGACACAAAATGACAAGTTTTCTAACATTACATGTATTAAAATTCATAATATTGAAATTCACATTGTAAGTTATCCTGTCTATGGTGGGACTGCTTGTTCGATTGCCCTCTCTCTCTCTCTCTCTCTCTCTCTCTCTCTCTCTCTCTTCCGTGTCCTCTCTTCCCGGTTCCCTTTGTGGTCTCATTTATACAATTGAGCAGCTGCAGCCTGCCCTCTAAAGACAACTTCTACTACTTCCTACACTACACTACAACACCTTACACTTTTACACTCTCTTCAAATCAAAATTTAATAATGGCTTTACCACGCCCTGCCTCGGAGTCCCCCTCTGGGGAGGGGACCATAAATGTCCCCAGGTCGGACTGCCCTCTGCTGTCGACCTTGGGTGTCTTGACACTTCATCTAATACTTTCACTATCAATTTCTGCAACATTCGTGGCCTTCGTTCTAATTTTCAATCTGTGGAACACCACCTCTCCTCTACTAAACCTCATCTTCTCTTCCTAACTGAAACACAGTTGTCTGTGACTACTGACAGCAGCCCCTTTTCTGTTCCCTCCTACTTGCTCTATCCTCATTTTCAATCCAAAGCTGGATGTTGCGCATACGTGCGTAACGACACCACTTGCTCTCGTGCCCACAATCTTGAATCTTCAGAATTTTCTACCATCTGGCTAAGACTTCAATGTCACTCTCTAACTAAATTCATCTGTGCTGTATACCTCTCACCTAATTCCTCTGACTATGTAAAATTCTTTGACTATTTGACTTCCAAGGTGGAGCACATCTTATCTCACTTTCCTTTGCTGAGATCTCCATTTTAGGGATTTCAATGTTCACCACCAGCTTTGGCTTTCATCTTCTTTCACTGACCAACCTGGTGAACAAACCTTCAACTTTGCTATCCTTCATGACCTAGAGCAGCTAGTGCAGTTCCCTACCCGTATTCCTGACCGCCTTGGAGACACGCCCAACATTCTTGATCTTTTCCTAACCTCCAACCCTTCTGCTTACTCTGTTAAACTTTCCTCTCCGTTGGGCTCCTCCGACCACAATCTAATTTCCGTTACCTGTTCTATCACTCCAGTGCAGCCTCAGGACCCGCCTAAGCGGAGGTGCTTCTGGCATTTTAACTCTGCTAAGTGGGAGGAACTAAGGCAGTACTATTCTGATTTCCTTGGGATGATTATTGTTTTCATGTCAGAGATCCTTCTCTTTGTGCCGAGCGCATAACAGAGGTGATTATCTCTGGCATGGAGCTATACATTCCTCATACTTTCTCTAACCCTAAAGCTAAAAAGCCTTGGTTTAACTCTGCTTGTTCTCGTGCTGTCAATGATAGAGAGGCGGCTCACAAACGGTTCCGTAGCCATCCAACTGCTGAAACTCATGCCCTATATATTTCTGCCCGTAATCATGCCAAATCTATTCTCCAACTTACTAAAAACTCTTTCATCAATAGAAAATGTCAAAGTCTTTCCAATTCTAACTCCTCTCGAGATTTCTGGCATCTAGCCAATAATATCTCTAACAACTTTACTTCTTCGTCTTTCCCTCCTTTACTTCATCCAGATGGCTCTACAGCTGTCTCTTCTTTTCTAAAGCTGAACTCTTCGCTCAAACCTTTGCTACCAACTCAACTTTGGATGATTCTGGGCATATTCCTCCTACTCCTCCACCCTCTGACTACTTCATCCCTAAAATTAAAATTCTTTATAAAGACGTTTTCCTGGCCCTCTCTGGCCTTGATTCTCGGAAGGCTTACGGTCCGGATGGAGTCCCTCCTGTTGTTCTCAAAACTGTGCTTCCGAACTCGCTCACTGCCTGGTCAAACTCTTTCATCTGTGTCTCTACTTCTATTTATCCTTCTTGCTGGAAGTTTGCTCACATTCAACCTGTCCCTAAAAAGGTGACCACTCCAATCCTTCTAACTACCGCCCTATAGCTTTGATTTCCTGCCTTTCTAAAGCCTTTGAGTCTATCCTTAATAGGAAGATAATGAGGCATCTATCAGCTCACAACCTTCTCTCTGATTGCCAGTATGGTTTCCGTAAAGGCAGATCTACTGGTGATCTTCTTACTTTCCTAACTGAATCTTGGTCATCCTCTTTAGGGACTTCGGTGAAACCTTTGCTGTCGGCCTTGACATATCGAAAGCCTTCGATAGAGTCTGGCACAAATCTTTAATTTCTAAACTACCCTCCTACGGATTCTATCCTTCTCTCTGTACCTTCATCTCCAGTTTCCTTTCCGATCGTTCTATTGCTGCTGTAGTAGACGGTCACTGTTCTTCCCTAAAACTATCAACAGTGGTGTTCCACAGGGTTCTGTCCTATCACCCACTCTCTTTCTATTATTCATCAATGATCTCCTAAATCTGACTCAATGCCCTATCCACTCCTATGCTGATGATACCACCTGCATTATTCAACAGCGTTCAACAGACGCCCAACCCAACAACAATTAAATGACTCAAGGCGAGATGCTATAGGACGCCTAACTTCTGATCTTTCACTTGTTTCTGATTGGGGCAGAGAAAACCTGGTTTTGTTCAATGCCTCAAAACTCAATTTCTACAACTATCTACTCGACATAACCTTCCAGACAACTATCCTCTCTTCTTCAATAACACTCAACTTCCCTCTCCTCTACATTAAACACACTCGGTCTATCCTTCACTAAAAATCTAAACTGGAAATTTCACATCTCTACTCTTGCTAAATCAGCTTCCAAGAAGTTAGGTGTCCTATGGCGTCTTCGTCCATTTTCTCTCCCTCCCAGCTGCTTGCTCTGTACAAGGGCCTTATCCGCCCGTGTATGGAGTATGGCTCTCATGTCTGGGGGATCCACACACAGCTTTACTAAACAAGGTGGAATCTAAAGCTTTTCGTCTTATCAACTCTTCTCCTCTAACTGACTGTCTTGATTCTTTAAGTCACCGCCGCAATGTTGCATCTTTATCTGTCTTCTACCGCTGTTTTCATGCTGTCTGCTCTTCTGAACTTGCTAACTGCATGCCTTCCCCCTCCTGCGGCCTCGCTGCACAAGACTCTCTACTTCTTCTCATCCCTATTCTGTCCATCTTCCTAATGCAAGAGTTAACCAGTATCTTCACTCCTTCATTCCCTACACTGGTAAACTCTGGAACTCTCTACCTGTGTCTGTATTTCCACCTGCCTATGACTTAAACTCTTTCAAAAGAGGAGTGTCAAGACACCTCTTACGTTAACTGGACCCTCCTTTTAGATTTTTTTGTTTTTTCTCTACTTTCCTCTTAACAGGGCCTGGCAACCAGCGGGATTTTTTTTTTTCACTTTGTTTTCCCTTGGCCAGTGCCCTTGTAATGTAAAAAAAAAAAAAAAAAAAAAAAAAAAACCTATTATTTCAACGTTTCTTTAATCCTTCTTACTTTCTCTCTTCCTTTACGTTTTTCTTACTTTTCGTTTTCTTATTAGCAATGTCTCGGAAACACAACACATATAATCTACAAACTTTTCCTTTTTCTTATGTAACTTTCCTACTTCCAACTCTACTAGATAGCGGTAAAAAAAAGAGAAAAAGAGAAAAATAAAGAGAAACACGACTCCCCTTCCATTTCTATTTGTTCAGTATGTTGGTGTCATTCTCATAGCATACAAGTTTGATAATTGTACATAAACAAAATATAAGCATGTCTACAAGTTTTTCTATGTTACAATTTTTTTTTTCAACTTCATCGCCGAGATTAAACTTGACGGAAAGAATAACGTAACCTTGTTGGAATTCTACTTTCCTTTTATTTTGTGTAACTGTGAATGTGTAGAATTTAGGGTTTTTCTTTTTTATTTATACCATGTGGGCTTTTCACGAGAATTTCTGGGCTAAAGGGGATACTTTTTGGGGTACCTCCTATCTCAAACCCCACCCGCTAGGAAACCATTGCCCCGAGTGAGGAAGCCCAACCTACACTCAGCCCGTGGACAGGATTCGAACCCGTGCGCTTGGAGACCCCTCGGACCCCAAAGCACGCATACCACGGCGGCCCCTGTACAGAAATACGATATACATGATTAATAAACAAAATAATATTCTCTTCTCTATTTCTTTTTGTACCTAATTTTTCGTTACAATGAAATATGAAACTTAAAAATTCCTCCTTTACTTCAATTTAAATAACACTCTAAGATTTCCAAACATTACCTTCCATATACTCCCTAAGAAAAAAATGTTTACTCTTCTTTTTTTACCTTAACTTTGTATTGTGCCATACATTAAGGAAAAACACGGCATGACTTTCCTTCTATTTCTTATTCCTTTCCTTCACGTCTTGTCGATTCAGCAGGACACTAATTAGTAACGCCACAAAGACAAGAAAAAAAAATTACTAGTCCTCATCTACAAACCTGTATTTTCTTGGTAACATTTAAGTTTTGTCGTTAATCTCATATTACTTAGAGAGAGAGAGAGAGAGAGAGAGAGAGAGAGAGAGAGAGAGAGAGAGAGAGAGAGAGAGAGAGAGAGAGAGAGAGAGAGAGAGAGAGAGAGAGAGAGAGAGAGAGAGAGAGAAAACATACCTTATCTAACTTCTCCTTTTTGTCATTGTACACAGCTCATCCCTGAACAAATCAATGATGACACACAAACACACTGCCGTCTTAAAAAAAAATAAAAAAATAAAAACCTCTTTCCTTACAAATAATTCTTACTTCTCCTAATTTTCCGTTACAGATAAAATATGACTCTTCTTGGACCTTCCTTCCCACTTTTTGTTGTTTACCTTCCCCCAAAAAGAGCTTCGTAAATTTATAACAGTATTACCCGTGTCAGCTGCTCGATATATCACCTCCTTTCTCACCTGCTGCTTTATATTTATGCCTCTACTTTATCTTCCTTCACTCCTATCATGCTAAAACCCGCCTTACGTTCTGCCCTTCCCATCCTTAATGCCAATTATAAGATGTTACCTCTATGTTTATCTCGTGTTTGTGTCTTTTTTTCCTGTGTTTTCCGTCTCCCTTTTTCGTTTTTATTTAAGTTTTTCGTGTTTTTTATTATCTATTTTCCTTTAGTTTTATTTTTTTTTGCACTTTTGACCACATATCTTTTCTTTTTATTTATCTTATGTGTCTTATTTCTCTCGTATTTCTTTCGTCTTCTTTCTGATCTACTCTAACATAAAGATACCACTAATATAGACCTCAAGTAATCATTTTCATGCATTTACGTATTTTCATTCCCTACGTCAAACATACATACATACAGACAGACAGACAATCTAGTAGCACACTCGCAATAAAGCTTTCTGTCCTGCTTCTTCCTGCTCGTGTTTGCCTTCGGTGAGTAAGACGAAAACCAGAGCCGTGACTATCAGCAGCCCACTAAAAGGTTGTGATTTACGAAAGTGGAGTGAGGAAGTCTTCTTGAATGTCTGTTGCCTTAATAAACCCCACTCCATAACACAAACCAACCATAATTTCTGGATAATTGGCGCGGCTTATTATCTTTTCATATATTTCTCCGTATTTACTTAGTTTCAGGCTAATTTTCCATTATTTTGTGATGAGTTTATTAAAGACACTATTTCCGAGGTCTTTTCCATGATGCAGGCGAGTCACGCTCCTCAAACTACGAACGGGAAAGAAGTGCAAAGTTTCGTTATTACTTTTAGAAAAACGAATATGAAGGATATGAAGTTTGAAGCCTCACAAAGAAACACAAAGAAAAAACACAACCAGCACCTGACTTCTTGGTAACAACGAAGCTGTTTGTGATGCTCCAAAACATCTCATCTGAAGCAAGAGATGTAAGATAGCAGGCTCTGGAATTGAGGCTGAGTAAAAACAGTCTCATATGCAAAGAGCGAAGTCGATCGAGTTACAAAGAAAGTATCAAAGTTTAGCAATTATTAAGCGTAACAGTTATCAGATCTAGCGTGGGCAAATAATCTACCAGAGTAAACAACTGGATGTGAAATGTCTTCCTGTGCTTTCTAATGATGCCCTGGTAGAAGAACCAGAGAAGGGAGATAGGAAGGAGCAGAGAGAGAGAGAGAGAGAGAGAGAGAGAGAGAGAGAGAGAGAGAGAGAGAGAGAGAGAGAGAGAGATGAGCGGGAAGAAAGGCTGATTGATTGAATTTTCTGAGCCGCAAGAGGATGAGGGGGCGGGGGGAAGTAGAAGGAGGAGAGCTGGTGATGACGAGAGGAGAGGGTGAGGACAGAGTGGGGGGGATGCAGATGGAAGAGGATGCGTCACACAGGATTGGTTTTAACCCCTTTAGAACCATGACGAGTTTCCATATTCCTTCTGCTTACTATTCGGTGACTTCATACAGATTCAGAACTCATGTGGGGGGGTTAAAATAGTAAAGACTGAACCCATTAATTTTTGACCTCCATAGGCCCTTGCTAATGTCAATAAAATGGTCTAATCGTACACAAAACTCAAGGTAAAAATGTGTCCCAGTACTGAAGGGGTTAAAACGCTATTCTTTGGTTTCCGTTATTGTGTATTTGCCAACATGCGTTTTTCAGGTCATCAGTATTTGTAATCACTTATGCAGGTCATGTCAAAACACTGGCCGAGCTGATGAAGTTGATCATGGTAATTTTGCTGTGAATTATGTTGTTGATTTCACCAGCACCGCGCGAGGGCTTCAGGGAATTAAATCACGGAGTTTAGTTGAATTACGAACCTCCCTTCCACGCATGCGCAACACCAGACAAATTGTTTTCACCAGGTGTCGCAAGAGTTGGTGCCGTGCTTTCATTTCTACCGCATATTTCACGTTTTCATACATTTTAATTCCTTCAGTATTGGGACGCCTTTTTTACCGTTAGTTCTGGGTATGATTGGGCAATTTTGTTTACGTTAGAAAGGGTCTATGGCGGTCAGAAGATTACTGGCCAGTTTTCACTATTTCAATCCCCACATAAGTTTCTAAAGCTGTATAAAATCGCCAAATAGTTACCAAAATGAATATGAAAACGCGTCATGGTGTTTGACTTCTCTATCTACACTCCACATAAAAAAAAAACCCACTAAAAACACCATAATTAAGATCAGGATTGGCATATTCCTCAGTACACAGCATACTCAAGACCAAGATCATTCCACCAACAGGAAGGCACACGTGAAAGGCTCCCCAACAAACAACAGCGGGAAGAAAACACCTTCATGAGCCAATCCTGTCGCCATGACGCTGCCTGAATGTGGGATTTCATTATAAAACCCCCGCAAATACACAGCTTGTAAAGAGAGAGGGAGAGAGGGTGAGAGAGCCAGAAGGTAAGGTGGAGGAGAGGAAAGAAAGGCCAAGGAGAGCTAGAGAGGGAGTAAGGAGGTGACCAGAAAGGATGAGAGCAGGATGAGAGGGAACTGTAGATTGTCAATGAAGAGAGAGAGAGAGAGAGAGAGAGAGAGAGAGAGAGAGAGAGAGAGAGAGAGAGAGAGAGAGAGAGAGAGAGAGAGAGAGAGAGAGAGAGAGAGAGAGAGAGAGAGAGAGAGAGAGAGAGAATATTCTTGTTGTGTACACAAATCAGTGTAAAAAGTTTATTATCTGTGTGTCCGAAAATAGAAACTTGACATCTACAAACTCTCACTCTCTCTCTCTCTCTCTCTCTCTCTCTCTCTCTCTCTCTCTCTCTCTCTCTCTCTCTCTCTCTCTCTTTCTCTCTCTCTCTCCATTACGTATTCTGCTCCCATGGGAAAACAAGGCCAACTGCGAAAAAACAAAAGGAAAAATAGAAATAAAATACATATGAAATAAATATTCAAAAGAGGCAAAACAGAAAAGAAAAATCATAAAAAGAGAAAAAAATAGAGAAAACTAGAAAAAATAGGAAAGAAAGAAAAAAAATGAACGAAAAAAAAAATAGTAAGAGAAAACGATACAAAGCGAAAAGGTAAAAAAAGAT
>NC_059279.1:15281940-15289440 GCF_017591435.1 Portunus trituberculatus | reverse complement strand
CATTTTCTTTACGGCTTGACAGTCCTGCAACAGTAAACACTAGATCTAATTCATCCAGTGCATTGGTATTATTTGAAGGCGGAATTACGGTACAAGTGCTTCGAATTGCCTTCCAGTGAGCGAATATTATGATTGCTTCCAGGTCACTGCCACATGACGGCGAGGAACAACACTAAAACAATTTAAACTATCAATACATCAGTTTCCCCTTCCTTGCGTCCCATCATCGCTCTGGTCCTGTGTTGTGGCGGCTAATTGGTGAAACGATCCCTGCATATTGACGAGGCATTCACACACACACACACACACACACACACACACACACACACAGAGGATGTCAATGTATACAGAATAATATTAACCCTTTCAGTACCGTGACGCGTTTCTATATTCATTCTGCTTACTATTTAGTGATTTCATACAGCTTCAGAAACTTACATAGGGGATTAAAATAGTGAAGACTGTGGCTATCAAGTTACTGACCTCCATAGATCCTTCCTAATGTCAATAAAATGGTCTAATCGTGCACAAATCTCAAGGTAAAAATGTGTCCCAGTACTAAAAGGGTAAAAAAAAAAAAAATAATAAAAAAACACTCCAAGGTACAGTATACTCTTGAAAACCTCATTCACATTTGGGTACGCGCACCTCACCTTCAGAAATAATCCTTTGTAATGTGCCAGAAAGGAAATTACAAAAGGATGTTTTCAAATACCTTCCTCGACATGTGATAAAATAAAGGAAGTGGGCATAAATTATATAACTGAAGGTAAAAGTGTGTCTAGTAAAGTAAAGGAAGACAAAAGAGGAAAAGGAGCAAGCATAAGAGGAAAAAGGATAGAATATAGTAATAATACCACTGCTACTACTATCATCATCATCATCACCAACATCACTATCATTATCATCATCATCATCGTATTTTCCTTCATTTTGTCAGGTTTCCTCCAGGACAAATATATTACCATTAGGTCAACTTATGAAATAGTCTGGAAATATTGCTTTTGTTTTTTTTATGTATATGTTCCTATGTCCAGTCCGGGCTGTGTGTGTGTGTGTGTGTGTGTGTGTGTGTGTGTGTGTGTGTGTGTGTGTGTGTGTGTGTGTGTGTGTGTGTGTGTGTGTGTGTGTGTGTGTGTGTGTGTGTGTGTGTGTGTGTGTGTGTGTGTGTGTGTATGGAAAAGAGGGAAGAGGAAATATTCTCCTCAGTACATGATGAAAAGGAAAACAAATGAGTATAAAGTATACAAATGAAGGTGAAACTGCATCATGTAAAATAAAAGAAGAAAGAGAAAAAAGAGCGATTATGAGAAGACTGTGTCGAATATAATAATGAAACACAACACAAATCGGTATAAGGTGTATCAATGAAGGCAAAACTATATCACGTACAGTAACGGAAGAAATAGAAAAAGAGAGCGCGCATAAGAAGAATGTGTTGAATATAGTAATAAAAAAGAGGAAAGAGGAAAAGTAACAAGTATCAAGCCATAATGAGCAATGGTACAGTGGAACCATGCGTGCTTTGGGGTCTGAGGGGTCTCCAAGCACACAGGTTCGAATTCTGTCCACGGTCTGAGTGTAGGTTGGGCTTCCTCACTCGGGGCAACGGTTTCCTACGGGGTTGGCTTTGGGATAGGAGGTATCCCAAAAGTATCCCCTTTAGTCCAGAAATTCCCGTGAAAAGCCCACATGGTATAAATAAAAAAAAGGAAGAGAATAGAGCTGTGTTACTAAGACTATTTAAATATTTCCTTAAAACTGCCGTGTTCATATTTTTCAGGAGTGCAGTTGAGGCTCTCTAGTTCACAGGTCAAAGAAACTGACTCAATTTACTTTATATCTTTGAAATCATACAAGTGAACAGATAATGAGAAATTTGACTCCGAATACCAGAATATTCAATGATTTCTCTGAGTGCTTCCAGTGTACAATGAGAAATAATATATATAAATTGGTCTTCGTGTCATCCTATCTCTCTCTCTCTCTCTCTCTCTCTCTCTCTCTCTCTCTCTCTCTCTCTCTCTCTCTCTCTCTCTCTTTTTCTCTGTTCTCTGTGCTCCCCTCGCGTGACCACTCACCACATCACTTACTCCAAAACATTACTCTTCCTTCCCCTCACCTTTCCCAGGCTCTACCTATTATCCCTTACCATAACCTCCCACTCTCCTCCTCCACTCCGCTCTCCCATCTCCCCTCTCCTTAATATCTACTCTTTCCTCACTCGCACCGCCACTTTCCCTCCATCGCTCTCCTTCGCCGGTCCTCTGGTATCATTTCCGTCAACGTACGCGCCTTTCCCTCTTTACCCTACGTTGAGTTTCGCCTCCCTTTTTTCCCCTCTGGTTTGTAGGGCCGTATACTGCACGCCATAAGCTCTTTTCCTAGTAGATTTCCCTCACGAACGTTCTACCTACTCAATTTGTTCCACGACTATTGTGTTTTGTGTGTTGTGTTGTGTGAGGTAAGGTGAGAATTGGTTGGGTAATGTTGCGTGTGGTTGGATTGGATTGGGTTGTGTTGGAGGAGGTTAGATTTGTGTCGATGTTGGCTTAGGTTTTGTTTGTTGGTTTGGGTTTAGCTGTGTCTGTGGGTTGGGTTGGGATTAGGTTAAGTTGGGTTAGATTAGTTAGGTTAGGTTAGAGGTTGTCACAGAGAATTTTTGTTTGTCCTGTGTGTGTTTAATTTGTTGGAGAAGGTATTATAGCAGTTTTCTTTATGTTATGTTACGTTAAGAAGCTTAGTTTTAGGTTGAAGTAATCTGTCATAGAGAGGAGCATTCGTTATGTTATGATAAGTTGTGGTTGGTTAAGTTTGGAGTTGAAAATCTGTCATATGAGGAAATATTCTTTATGCAATGTTAGGTTACGTTAGCTTCGGTGAGATTATTACGGAAGAAAATATTTTAGATGAAACTTGTATTCAAGAACCATTAAATGCGCGTTTTAGTTGAAAAAAAATTTGTACATCATTATTCTAGACACTGCGGTTTTCTTTCCTTTTTTATTTTTGTCTCCACAACAAGTAAAGCCAAGAACATCAGAATACACTCATTACATCTTTCCTATTCTCCAAGTGACCACAAGCCTCCACCGTAATGTTTTCCTCACACTTGGTGGCGAGACGGCAAGAAAAACAGAAGTATCAGTTTTCCTTACTAAGTGTTATTTGATACTCCCGCTGGTGTTTTTGTGTATTTGTATGGATGAAATGTACATAATCTCATTTCTTCTTGCCTCCCCTCTACATAAAATACATAATCGTATACAGAATTGCCGTGAATTTTGCTGTTATTTGGTATTTTTGCTATTATTCTGTAATGTATGAGTATGGTTAAACAAGTCATGCATTTTCGTTCTCATGTTCCGATGCTAAAAGGAACAAAAAAGCGTGGCCATTCGTAGAGAAAAATGAAGGAGGAATGTTTTTTTTTTCTCCTAGTGTTGTTTAATATTTGATGATCATGTTCCTGTGTCTTTGTACCAGTTCTTTGTTTGGTTACTCTCCTTACTTTCTCGTTGCTGTAGCACAAAAACAAGTCACTGGGAAGAGATGATGTTTTTCTCTCCTCATCGCTTCCTCATACACGCCTTTGTATGTTTGTTTATTCGTGTATAGATTACTTAGTGTGCTCTTCCATCGTCGCGCATTTAAATTTTCACAGCGATATGCACCAACTCACAATACTGAAAACAATGCATGGAGAACTTTATTAGCATCTACATGAAAGAAATGGATGAAAAAGAGTAGATTTGGAATTTGTAGCCACTTACGGTCCTTGGAGGTGGCAGTGGAACAAGAACAGGTGTCTCTGAGTGGTCAGTGTTAAAAGGAAAAAGTGCCAAGTTGCAATGAAAGAGTTGATGTATGAAGGAAATGAAGCTGAAATAGTGAAACACGAAAATGAAGCAATAGATTCATATTTCTGCGTTGTCTGTATTTCATAAATGTTTGCTGCTTTCTTTGTATGTTTAGGTTGTGTATGCATTTTATTATTTCTCTTTTCTTTGCTGAATAAAAAGAAAAATATCCGTTAGGCGTTACATAAAATGAGTTAGCTTTCTTTAATATTTTCCTTCTGTCATCGTATACTTCTATGAGCTATACATTTTTACTTTCTTTCCTTTCTCTCCCTATGGAATGACAAATACAATATTAACTGTAGACAATTGCATAGGAAACACAAATATCTCAGTTTTATAAGTTCATCAAATTATTTCAACACTGCCTTCGTATATTATGCATTCTAATTTCGTTTGCCTTGTTGCCGTTTTGAAAAATACATACACATGTGCAAAATATTTAGTGGGAGTAAATATCTAATATGTATACTAATGTGTATACGCACGGCGGCCCGCCAACTTAATTTAAACGCATACATTTATTTATTTTTTGCCGGTGTTGTAGGCATATTTATGAGCGGGAGGGGAAGGGGTGTTATTTGGCAGCGGCGCACGGAACGGAAACACAGAGCTTCGACTTAGTACGTTCAATAACAGTCACGATGAATGAAAAAAAAAAAATGTAATTATCATCACACACACACCTACACACCCACCCACCCACACACACACACACACACAACAGAATCGAATGGTGTGTACAAACAGTAGTGATAAATAAAGAAAATATATTCTAATTTAGTAAAAAAAAAAAAAGAGGAGGAAACACTGAAATCCTACCTTAATCCGTACACACACACACACACACACACACACACACACACACACACACACACACACACACACACACACACACACACTGATTAATTTTCTTCTTTTCATGTTGTTCCTGTTGTTTTTTCAGTTCTTTTGTTACCATGTGGATTTCTTAACAAGACTGTGGCGTTCTTTTCCTTAAGCTACACATATAACACTGTACAAGAGCGAGTTAGATCCTACTGACACATATACTACCGTCCTTTCTTTTACCATATTCACACACACAAAGAAAAAAAATCAAGTGAAAAAAAAAAAAACATAAATGATTCGAGGGAGGCAGAAGAAACTCTCAAAATAACACATTCCTCCTCTTTCTCCCCCAGCACAGCCGCCTCGTCAGCTGCATCTCGTCAGCGTCTGTTGGTGGAAGATAATGAAACTCTTACCCTCCTGCGGCGCCAAAGGAATCAACACACGGAATTTCCACGAGCGACTTCAGAACGAGAGCATATCTGAAGGTGAAATTCTCTCATGAACTTCTGCCAAAAATGTCAATAGGGAAGCGCTTGAGTGGAGAATACGAGAGAAGGTGAGGAGTCAGAGAATGAGAAAAATAAAAATGGGGAAAAATATAATGGGAAACCTGGTAGCGAGGTGAATGAAGAGGAGGAAGAGGACGGAGAAGAAAATGGAGGAATATTTAGAGGAGGTGAGTTAATTTGTGAGGGAGAAAACAAGGAAAAAAGAAGGTGAAGAAGAAACAAAAGATGAAATTGGGACGTAAGAAAAAATAGCAGAAAGAGATTTAGAAGATGCAGGACGAGAAGATTTGACAAAGATATGAAGAAAAATGAGTAAAGAAAAATATGACGAAAAGGACGAAAAGACAAGATGAAAATGAGACACAACACGAAAAAGAAGGATATGAAAAAGGAGAAAGAGAAGGAAAATATATATGAAGAGACGAAGAAAGGAAGAGTTAGTTTGTGAAGACCGAGAAGAAAAAAAAAAGAGATGAAGAGCGAGGTAAGGAAACTTTGCTGACGAAGGAGAAGAGAGTGAGGAGAGATGGCGAGAAGGGAGAGGGGAAAAAGTATGTGTAAGGTGAGAGTGTTTACAAAGGAGAAGGTTCCACGGAAGAAAAATTGAACCACTAACGAAAGGAAGGGAAGATGAAGACTAAAGGGGAGGCTCTAAAAAAAACGTAACCATGCTGGTGAATGAAGAAGTATAAAAAGACTGGAGAGGAGGAAGAGAAGGAGGAGGAAGAAGAGGAACACCTAAGAACATAATATGTATAGTTAAATGAAGCACGAAAAAGACACGTTAAATCTAAAACTAGGTCAATTTCTAACTTAAACATCCAACACTGAAAGTAAAGTAAGAAAAATGCATTACTTTATAGAAACTTTGACTATACAACTCCATTAGAAAAAGTTTATCATTTTCAAGATGTTAAAATACATTGTACGCACACACACACACACACACACACACACACACACACACACACACACACACACACACACACACACACACACCATGAAAATAAAGACTCCTTGAATCTGAAATCCCTTCCCTGGTAATTATTCTCTCACTCTAATGGAAAAAGGTCAGAAAGAAGTGATGAAAAAGATTCTAATCCCATCGCGAAGCTCCGAAGCCATACAAAACCGAACGCTGATGTTATTTTCCTTTTCCTTTGTGTGAAGACAAAATCTCTGGGTAAAAGACAGGTAAATTTTATCTTGAAGAGCACAGTAGGAAAACCCATCTTTTTACTTGATGATTTTACTTCTTTTCATTTTTTCTTTATATTTTTCACTCTATTAATAATTTTATTTCCCATCTATTTCTTTTCTTGTTCGTTTTCTCTTCTCACAAGCCAATATATGATTTACGATTCGTCGCATTTTTATGTGTGAATTTTATGAGTGTTCAGTAAAGAAAACTGTGAGGAAGGGAGACTAGTTGGATTATTTCTTTTATTAGGGAAAAATGCTGGACAAGGAAGCTATTCAGCAGGAGCAACAGCAGCAATAAGAGCAACAGCAGCAACAAAAGCAACATCAACAGCAGCAACAAAAGCAACAGCAACAACAGCAACAACAGCAGTAAGAGCAACAGCAGCAACAGCAGCAAGAGCAACAGCAGCAACAGCAGCAACAACAGCAAGAGCAACAGCAGCATCAACAGCAACACCACCAAGAGCAACAACAGCAACAGCAGTAACAACAGCACCAACAACAACAACAGCAGCAACGTCAACAGTAACAGAGTCTCTAAATATATATAAATTGGAACCCGCACTATGTATACCACGCTGTAAACATTGCGGTCATAAACCAGACTTATCACTTGTATAATTAATTAACATGAGGCACTTTGAATAATTTGGTGGCAGTCTGTCCACAAATGGCCAACCCAGCATATGAAATTACTATGCTTTCAAACATTACTGACTAAATGACAAATAAGGGAAAGTAATACACGGAGGTCACTTATCCTGAGCCACCGTGCAGTGTTATGAGGCGAGAGGCGTTCATCCTCAACCTATATAAGTCGGCAGAGGCTTAAGAGGTCCATTTATATGTAAAGTATAGCAGGAAAACCCGCAAGGAGACAGGACCGAAGGGGACGATGAGGAGCAAAAGAGGGGGAGACGCCTGGGAAGATATTCTGAAGGGGTCATTTAAGACTGATGCATTTTGGAGAAGGGCATTTGCGAGGGACATCATCAGTGAGGAGGAGGAGGAAGAGGGAAGGAAGGTAAAGAAGGTGGTGGAGAAACGTTTAACTTAATAAGGTATTTTCAAGGGATCATTTAAGATTGATGCAT
>NC_059279.1:15229440-15276940 GCF_017591435.1 Portunus trituberculatus | reverse complement strand
TCTTCACTTCCGAAAGGCGGGAATGTACACCAAACTGCCATTCTCTCATCGTGAACTGCCGAGGAAAGATGTTTGCTGTCTCATGCCACTTGTAAATTCCGGTAAAGTTTTGGTTATTATGTGTTATGTTGGTTTGTTCAGTAAAGGACGCAGGACAGTGAACAAATGAATGAAAATATAAAAAAAGAAAAAACAGATGAGTAAATAGGATAATAGATAAGCTGCCACTCGTAAATTGCTGTAAAGTTTTAAAGTTGTGTTATGTTGCCTTGTTCCCTTAAAGAGTGTTTGGGTGTGTTTGGCAGAGTATAGCAAAAATTTGGATGTTCCTGGCAGTGTAGCAAAAATATGGGTGTATTTAGCATGGAGTAGGAAAAATTTGGTGTTTTACTTGTAATAGAAGTATTTTTAGGGTGTTGACGGGGTGTAGCAAGAATTTGGGTGTTTCTGGCAGGGTATAGCAAATTTTTGGGTGTTTTGATTTCTAGGGTGTAGCAGGGTGTTGGCAGGGTGTATTGCTTAAGGTTGAATCCGCAAAGATCTCCTGATAAAAAGTGAATTGATAGAGATAAAAAGAAAGATAAAATAAATAAGCAGATAGACTAATAGATAAGATGCCTCTTAATTTGCATGGGAATTTTGTATTAAGTGTGAAATTGGTTTGTTCCGTTAAGGTTGGTCCACGAAGGACTTCAGAAAACAGAAAAAGATGAATATGGAAAGAAAGAAATAAGTAAATCAGCCACAAGATAAATTGCTACTCGTAAACTGCATGGAAAGTTTGTAGTAAGTATAAAATCGTTTTCTTCCGTAAAGGTTGGTTTCGCGAAGGACTCCAGACAGTGAACAAATAAGTAAAGGGAGAAAAAATAAATGAGTACATGAACAAATAGATAAGTACAACGAAATAAATATATGAATAGCTTAAAATAACTCTTCTTTTCGTCTCAATAATGCTCATGGTAACGTTTGCTAAATAAATCGTGTTATTTAAGCATTATTTTTTTTATTTCATGGGTAACAAAATTTAAACGCTGATTCTATGGGTAACAGTGTTTAAAGTTTTACATGTGGCGAGAATGGTAGAGGCGAGAACATTATTGTAACCTGAGGATTACCAAGGAAAAATAAGACACGTAAGGAAAAAGAACATGAGTCTAAAATGAAGAAATGGAGAATGGAGAATGAAAGTAGAAAGAACAAAATAAGGAAGGAAGATGATAAACAACTTGATACGAGAATCACCAAAGAAAAATCAAACACGTAAGAAAAATAAGAATAAGAGACTAAAATAGAGAAATGGAGAAGGGAGTATGAAAGTAAAAATATCAAGTAAGGATGATGATAAACACGAAAGCAGATACCAAGACACCAAGAAGGCACCACCACTCTCTTAGTATTACAACACACTCACAAGCTAACAATAATTCAACGTACAAAAGGTCAACACAGTACATTTCAATCTTAGTCTCTTGTGAAGTGTGGAATTAACCCCTTCAGTACTGGGACGTATTTCTACCTTGATTTTTGTGCATGATTAAAGCGTTTTATTGATATTAGCAAGGGTCTATGGAGGTCAAAAAATTAATGACCAGAGTCTTCACTATTCTAATGCCCACATAAGTTTCTGAAGCTGTAGAAAATCATCAAATAGTAACCACAATTAATATAAAAACTAGTCCTGGTATTGAAAGCACATGACGAAACAATACTGCACTTATTCTGACTGCTGGATGAGAGAGAAAGAATAAACAGCATCATTATCTCACCCTGCATTTCCTCCACTACTAATTCCATCTATTTGTCTCACCGTATGCCCGCTTCAGTAAAAAAAGGTTAAGTGGCATTAGTGAAAGGGAATATACCATTATCTGCTCCACTATTGGTTATGGATGACAAGAAAAATAAATATAGGTTTTTTCTTCATGTGGATAACTTTTTTTGTTGAGTCGTAAAATGTATACCTCTATTTTTACATCCTACTTGTCATGTATTTGCATTTATATAACGAGACGTACTGGTAACTTTTCTTCTTGTGCCGCTAACGTTCTAAGTAAAGTTCATGTAATTTGTATCATTATGAAACTTTATAAGCATGTAATTCAAAAGACAACAAGTTCCATCCCTGCATTCCCAGTGACCTGCTTAAGACGACAATAAATACACCAGTAACTAACTAACCGCTAACATTCTAAATAAAGTTCATGTAATCTGTACCATTATGAAACTTTATCAGCATGTAGTAACTCAAAAGACAACAAGTTCCATCCCAACATTCCCAGTGACCTGCTTAAAACGACAAAAATACACCAGTAACTCTTTATTCTCTGCCAGTAACTTCCTTCGTAATGTTCGCAAAGTTAACAATGTAAATTCAACACACCATCAAGTATGAACAAGACTGTGTGGAGCTCTCAAACGTTTAACTCTTGTGTCATTGCTTGGCAGAGTCTGAGGATGGAGTAGCATGTGGCGGGACGTGTGCCTGTATTTTGTAGCCGGTAATTAACTGGTCATCAATAGTCGATGCGTTACACTAATGGAGTTTTATTGCTTCCTACTAACAAGGGATGAATAGTTATGTGTGTGTGTGTGTGTGTGTGTGTGTGTGTGTGTGTTTCACTGTTTGATCTGCTGCAGTCTCTGACGAGACAGCCAGACGTTACCCTACGGAGCGAGCTCAGAGCTCATTATTTCTGATCTTGGGATAGGCCTGAGACCAGGCACACACCACACTCCGGGACAACAAGGTCACAACTCCTCGATCTACATCCCGCACCTACTCACTACTAAGTGAACAGGGGCTACACGTGAAAGGAGACACACCCAAATATCTCCACTCGGCCGGGGAATCGAACCCCGGTCCTCTGGCTTGTGAAGCCAGCGCTCTAACCACTGAGCTACCGGGCGTGTGTGTGTGTGTGTGTGTGTGTGTGTGTGACTGAATCTTAATTTTGATTCTAATCTATGCCAATGACAGACGACCACCAAAAAGAAGAAAAATAAATGGAAAATATCACAGAGTTCCTTTATAATTTTTCTCTCATCAGTTTTTTCTCCACACTAATGAATGAAGCCTCCGCCGAAAAAGTTGGTGATTATATTGAAGTTATGATATTATTAAGGAACATTATTAGCCGCACGAGAGATGGTTGAGGGCTGGTTACCTATGAACTAGCTACACCGAGGGACGCCAGTGGTTCCCTCCCCGGCACGCGAAACACTGCCAATCATTACAACAAATCGTTACGGCTCGTCATCAGGTGAAGGAACGAGAGGAAGCAAAGGCACGCTCACAGATGTTTGTTGAAGGAAAAAGTGTTGGTTTTTCTTAGCAAAGGAAGTATCAGTGAAATATTTTACATTTAACCACTTCAGTACTGGGACGCATTTCCACCATGGGTTTTGTGTGGGATTAAACGATTTTATTTACATTAGGAAGGGTTTATTAACGTCAGAAGGTTAATGGCCCAGAGTCTTCATTATTTCAGTCTCCACAAGAATTTCTGAAGCTGAATAAATTCACCAAATAGTAACCAGAATAAACATGAAGCCGTGTCATGGTACTAAAGGTGTTAAGACACCAGCACAAAACTTTTACAGAAGCACAATAATATAATTTTATTGAAGTCAACAGTAATGAAACCTTTCACAGGAATGATATACGAATATTATGATTTCATTTCATAAAAATGAAATAATTTATAATTATTCTAATGTAAAAAGAAGTGTACCAATATCACTATTTTCCAGTTAAGAAAACACCGATATAATATTCTTTCATTTACGTCAGCAGTTACATATGTTTTAATTTAAAGAGTAACAATGTAAAGGCATTTTCCTTAATTGCAGCATAACATTTGATTATTTCCATCATTCATGTTTCTATCATTCCTCTTTATGAATATCCATCATTTGAACAAGTCACGTTTGCCTGTAAGATGAGAAGAAAAGAGAAAAAGGAAGACCATAATCACGTGAAAAGATTATTAATGGGTACGGATAACACTGCCTAATCAATCGGCGAGCAAACCATCCATGAGGCAACGACCGTCCGTCGCGCTGCTAATGATGGCGCACCATTATCGTCCTGCGTTTGTAAAATTCCTCTCATAATTTCCGACATTATTCATGGAAGAATCCCAATTAAGCCTCGGTGATGGATTACTGACAAGACAACCCAAAACATAATTATAACAATACCAATATTATAGTAATGATTACAGCAGCGAGAAATTTCAATCATTATCATCATCACCATCATCATCACTTGCATTCCTGTTATTTCATTTACTTGTAATGAGGAAGTTTGTGTTACTCTCACTATCACTCATATCACTATCTAAAACCTTTCATGTTCACCAGCACAGTAACTCAATCATTTACCTGTATGTCTGAGAAACACGAGGCAAGCAGCTGCAAGTTCAGATAAGCCAAATGAACCCAAAGAAAACGGAATCTGTGACTAGAATACTAAGGCAAATCGGGGAGTGACAATAATTACTCGTAGCAAAAGAGTGAATGAATAATAATGAAGTGAATGGATGAATGAGTTCCATACAACAATAAAGAAGAAAACGAGAAACTGTCACTAATCAAAAAGAGGAACAGTAATTGGAAAGACCACTGAATGAAAGAAAAAAAAAGTTACCCACAACTATACAGGAGAGAGCGATAGACCGTAACAATACAAGCAGGACAAGAGGACCACTACTCGCCTGACCACGCCACAGGACGGCGGGATGGATACGCGACAGAACCAAAGGAAAGTCATGCGTGAAAACCTCCTGCCAATCCTCTTATGCCCTCAAATCTGCGCCAGTAAGTCCATTGCATCCCTCTAACGGACACAATCACGGTGGAGACACGGCTGGCGGGTATATACAGCAGCAGGCGCGGTGAGGATAAGACCAGCACTAAGAAACGCTTTACTTTCTCACCATGACTATTTTTAGAAGCCACAGAAATGAGTAGCAGGGTTCTCACGAGTGTTTCTCTTGTTACTAATATAGAAACCACATTTATTTTTCACTAGCTTTGGTCTCCCACCACGACTATTTTCTAAGGCCACAGAGATGAGTAGCCGGGTTATCATGAGTGTTTTTTTGTTAGTAGCATAGACAACACATCAATATCTCACTAAAAGCGTAAAAACACCATTAAAAATATGTAACTTCAACTAAAGACCCTTGAAGGTAGTTGAGGTGTAAGTCGTGGTTCTTACAAATGTTTCTATTGTTAATGATATAAAAAGAAAAATAAATAAATAGGGAGGCGGTGGCGTAGTGAATAAGGTGGTGAGTAGTGAATAAGGTGGTGAGCGTGGGATCGGGCAGACGTCCACACGTAGGTGGAATCCCATCACGTACCACCTTGAACTTTGCCATTTGTCGAGTGGTTTAAAGTTACCTACATGTCACCATGATACCCAGGTTCTAGGTGGTTACACCAAAGATGCGCTTGGGTGGTGATATGGGCCCTAATATGGGTACCACTATAAATAAAATTGCCTGCGCCACTAATGGGTGGAAGCTGAACAGCGCTTCCCATATTCTTCAAGTAAACCTACAGGCGCTAAAGGCCACAACATAAAAAAAAGAAACTATAAACGTAAGAACTCCCTTAAAAATAGCATATACTCAATTAAACCCTTTTGAAGCAGTATGGGTTTAGGCTGGGGTTCTCACGAGCGTTTTTCCTGTTAATAATATAAAAACATAAAAAACCTTAAAAAACAGTGATTTCAACTAAACCCTTTTGGAAGAAATCGAGGTATAGGGAAGAACGTTTTAGACTACAGGCGTAAGTGGGACGTAGGAGGGAGCCTGTTTGGAGAGCCTTGGGTGGCCGGAGAGTCTCTAACCTCAATCCTGGGAGAGCAATCAGGGCCCATCAGAGGCATTATACCAGCAGACAGGACGGCACGGAGGGGAGGGGAGGGGAAGGGACGACAGGAGTGCAGTAGACAAAAAAAGAAGACGAGGACTGCGGGGACGGGGAACGGAGAATGTGCGAAGAGAAGAGAAAATTGCAGGGGTTTGTGGATGGGAAGGAGAAAGATACGATAAAAAGAGTGCACAGTAAACAGAGGTGGGGACAGTGCGGGTGGAAAAGCGAATAGAGATCATTACAGGAAGAGAGGAAAAGAAAATAGAAATGGAGAAATCATGGAGAAAATTACAGTAGGGAGTGATGTGAGGGGGAGGAGAAATGAAAGAATAAAAAATGGTGGAGACAGAAAAGAGAATGACAGGAGGATGAGAGGAGGGTAAAAGTGATGTGTTTTAAGGTGAATATGGACGCGAGGGGAGGAGAAGGGATGATGGGAATAAAGAAGACAGCAAATACATGGACGCACAAGACAAAGGGTCAACATGATGACAACGATGACAAGATTAAATGATTTACGTCTTCTTTTTATGCGAGAAATGATCATGTGTACGTTCACCAAATGACGTACACGAAACGGACAGGCACGTAATAGACAGACACGTACATATGTATTAGTGTTATTATGTACATGCAGGTTATCATGCACTTATCATCACCATCATCAGCCTGCATAATTTAACACAGAGACAAAATATCTAACTATGTACATGCAGGCTATACACACATCATCATTATCATCATCATCATCATCATCTGCCCCTATAATTCAACAGTGGGACAAAAGATCTCTCTATGTACATGTAGGTTATATTCACTCATCATCATCATCATCATCATCGTTGTCATCATCATCATCATCAGTCTCTATAATTCAACACGAGGACAAAAGATCTCTCTCTCTCTCTCTCTCTCTCTCTCTCTCTCTCTCTCTCTCTCTCTCTATGTGTGACGAGTATAACAATAATATCCATTTTGCTTTCAGTTCAAAATATAAACAAGGATGTTGACAATAACACCGCCCACTTAATACACTCAACCCACGTACAACTACAAACAAACACAAACACACACACACACACACACACACACACACACACACACACACACACACACACACACACAAAACACACTGCAAAACAAACACACAAACATAACACAATACTGCACATTAAATCACGCTGTATCACACTTCAACACACACACACACACACACACACACACACACACACACACACACACACACACACACACACAGACACACACACAGACACACACATACAAACACACACAGTGCAGAGTCAACCAGTGCTCAAGGTCAGCTCTCCGTGGTTGGCCGCACAATAGAAGTCAATAGAGACTCAGGGAGAGAAGGGAAGAGGTGAGGGAGAGGTGGGAAGGGACCGGTGGGGAGAAGGAAGGGGGGGAGGAGAGACCATGGGAGTGTTGGGGAAGGGAAGGGAAGGGAAGGTCAGGTGTGCAAATGGAAGGAATGACGGCACGTGTGAAAAGAAAATTGAAAGGGGAGAAATAGAAGTTGTGGGGATGGAATAACAGAAGAGAGTGATGAAAATAATCAGTCTCTCTAGGTAATATAGAAAATGGTGACGGTGGAAGATGGTGATGATGGTGGAGGCGGCGAGGAGAGGATAAATTAAATGACGAAGATGGAGAAGATGATAAAGTGAGGAAAGGAGATGAAGAGAGCATTAGTTGATGAAACAGAGAGAGAGAGAGAGAGAGAGAGAGAGAGAGAGAGAGAGAGAGAGAGAGAGAGAGAGAGAGAGAGAGAGAGAGAGAGATACATTAACTCACACGAAAACTTCAATTCTATTACTCTGTCTGTTTGTCTCTTTTCTCATTTCTCTTTTTCACCTCCTCTTCCTCCTCCTCCCTTTCTTGCTCCTCCCCATGCTTTTAGTCTTCTTGTTCCTCCTCCTCCTCCTCCTCCTCCTCCTCCTCCTCCTCCTCTTTTCCTTCGATAGTAAATCAACAAAAACGCCCCAAAACCTTCAATCCTTGAGGCAAAACTTCCTCGCCTGCCAAAATAAGAGAGAGAGAGAGAGAGAGAGAGAGAGAGAGAGAGAGAGAGAGAGAGAGAGAGAGAGAGAGAGAGAGAGAGAGAGAGAGAGAGAGAGAGAGAGAGAGAGAGAGAGAGAGAGAGAGAGAGAGAATAAATAAACTTGGTCGAACCGGAAGGAAAAATATCGACACCATCCAAAAGGGAACGCACACGAATACTTATGGGAAATATCGCTCACATCCCCAAACACCTCGACACGTGTTGCAGTTTCCATCATTTTACGGCGGTTTTTATGACACGTTTTAATGTTTCTTGCTGCTTCTGGGAACATTCCATTTGTGCTTCCTTGCAATCGTGAGTCCAGAGTTCTACTTGTCCCGGAGTTAGATAAATCGGATTTCACTTTACTCACTTCAAGGTTTTCTTTTATTTTTTTCCCTGGGTTTTGTTTTGTAAAGCCTTTAACACTGCTCGTTCTTCTCGGTAAGGCTTCGTTATCTCGACACTTTCGTTTTCTTTAAGTCTTCCACTTCGATACGAGGCAATTATCGCAACCTTACCCAGTGTATGAAATTTTCATAAGCATTCGCAAGAAAATTAATGGTGAAAAAGATTAGAATTTGCTGTCTCCATCCACATTAAAGATTGGATGTTGCTGTTGAACAAGTGTAAAAGTGTCTCAGAGTGATTGATAATTAGTGAAAGGTTTACCAAGAGGCAGGCAAAGAGGTAAAGCCTTGATTGACTAAAGTTCTGATTGCACACTAAATTTCAATCAGTAAAGCTTAATCCCTTTAGTACCATGACGACCTTCCATATTCATTCTGCTTACTATTTGGTGATCTTTTACAGCTTCAGAAACTTATGTGGGGGATTGAAATAGTAAAGACTGTGGCCATTAATCATTTGACCTCCAAAGACCCTTCCTAGTGTTAATATGATGGTCTAATTGTACACAAATTCGGAGGTAAAAGGTGTCCCAGTACTGAAGGGGTTAAGATATCTCCGTGTGTTTTCTTTCTTACAGCTTTGGTTAACTCGCACTTCTCTTCAGTAAATTCCTTGTCGATCTGAAAGTTATTTTCGGAGAAGCTTTACCCATCTCGCACTTTGGTAAAATTTCAGTGGATTTGTAGTTTATTTTCGGAAAAGCTTTGGTCACCTTGCATGTTTCTTCAGCAGCACGAGTAGCTCTATATATGCAGGATTTTGAGACATAATTCCTACAATCTTACAAGCATCTCGACAATCATGCTTAGGTTAGGTTAGGTTCGGTTAAGTTTCGCAAGTTTTCTTTTTTTAATGTAGGGAAGAGCGCCAGCCAAGGGCAAAAAAGAAAAAAAAGAAAAGATAAAAAAAGGCCCAATTGAGTGCTGGCTCTCTAAAAAAACATCGCGTCCCATGTTGTTAGGTTACGTCGTTAGGTCGGCTTAGGTTGTTAGGTTAAGTTTCGCGAGGTTAAGTTAGTTTAGGTGACGTATACTTCACCTTATCAGTTAGTCTAACAGTCTAATTGGACATGAGACAAAAATAGATGAGACTCTAAGAAGTTATATGGAAGATATACTGAAAGGGGGCCGCCGTGGAACCATGCGTGCTTTGGGGTCTGAGGGGTCTCCAAGCGCACGGGTTCGAATCCTGGCCACGGTCCGAATTTAGGTTGGGCTTCCTCACTCATGGCAATGGTTTCCTAGCGGGTGGGCTTTGAGAAAGGAGGTACCCCAAAAAGTATCCCCTTTAGCCCATAAATTACCGTGAAAAGCCCACATGGTTATAAATAAAAAAAAAGAGGATGTAAAGAAAATAAAAAAGAATCCATTTTCAAAGATTGGCTGGGAAGAGGCAAATATGCGAGATTTTGAGAAAGAGACAATGAGTTTAGGAATGTAAAAAGAGATTCTAAGAAGTTATAGGGAAATGATACTCAAGGAATGTAAACGAAAAGGAAAAAAAAAAAATCCTCCTTCACAGATTGGCTGAGAAAGAGACATGAATGGAACAATGAGTTTCAGGAACGTAAAAAGACAACACTGGCTGATAAACTGATTGAATTTGGCGTCAGGAAATACGTCACAACAGGCCACTGATAAAGGTTAATGGGAAAAACGCAACTGAAAACTTACTGGGAGAGAAACAATAAGTGTGTGTGTGTGTGTGTGTGTGTGTGTGTGTGTGTGTGTGTGTGTGTGTGTGTGTGTGTGTGTTGGTAAATGATTTTGCAAGGGATCTCTCTCTCTCTCTCTCTCTCTCTCTCTCTCTCTCTCTCTCTCTCTCTCTCTCTCTCTCTCTCTCTCTCTCTCTCTCTCTCTCTCTCTCTCTCTCTCTCTCTCAAGTCAGGCCACCATCATAAACTCTGCTCCATTCTTCCCCCACAAACATTTTTCCTCCATGCACTTTTTCTTTTTTCCCTTCACTAATTTCTGACTCTCCTTCATTAAAACTTTCACTTTTTTTTCATCTGTCCCCACTCTGTTTTCTTTTACTATATTAATTCTTCGTTTTTTCATTCTTTCTCTCTCTCTTCCAGTTCATTTTCAAGTTCCTGTCATGCATTTCATTTTTTCTTTTTCTTCTTTTTCCCTCTTGTTTTCATGTTCCTTTGTCATGCATTTTCTTTCCTTTCTTTTTTCTTTTCTTATTCCTTCCCCTTTATCTCCCTTCATACTTTCATTCTGCCTTCATTTTATCACCTCTTTTCCTTCCCTTCTTCAGTTATGTCACTATTTCCTTTCTTTCCTTTCTTTCCTTCTTCTATAACTCTCTTCATTTCTTTATCCTTCTCTCCTTTTCAATCCTGTCTTCCTTGCATTTATCACTGTTTCTCCTCTTTCTCTCGCCTTTCTTACATTTTCCCCCTCCTTTATTTGCCTTCCATACCTTCATTTTTCTCTCCTTCCTTGACCTATGCATTCATTTATCCTTTTCTGTCTACTCCTTCTCTCTTTAGCTTAGTTTTATCTCTTCTCTTGTCTTTTATTTCCAGCTTTTCCATTCTACCTTGTCTTTTCTCTGTCCACTTTTCTCTCTCTCTCTCTTATTTATTTACCATCTCCTTTTCATCAATTCCTCCCATTCATTCATTTCTCCTTTCATATTCTCTACCTCTCTCCCTACCTCCTTTACTCACCCTTCTCTCCCTTTCTCTCCCTGTTGTTACGTGTTTCACTTCTTTTCATCACTACAACCATTCATCTCTCTCTCTCTCTCTCTCTCTCTCTCTCTCTCTCTCTCTCTCTCTCTCTCTCTCTCTCTCTCGCACCGTTCCTCTTTCCAGCCTCTCGTTACTTCTCTCCTCCTCTCCTCTTCCCACCCTCTCCTCCCCCAGGTGGTCACAGGTGCAAGGTACAGGTGATGATACCCTTGACACTAGTCGCTGTCTGTGTGAGTGGACGGCAAACCCGCGAACTGGAAAACGAACAAGGGAAAAAACGCAAAAAATATTGGGAAGGTTCAAGTGACAGATGGTAATTGGGTAGCACAGTGACGGGCTGACGAGAAGAGATGGGGATGGGACGGGAGAGTGAAGGGATGAGAAGGGTTGGGGTGGGAAGGGATAGGAAGGGAAGAAGAGGGAAGAGAAGTGGTAAAAAGGCACGAACAGTGAAGGGTATGGAAAGAAAATGATTGGAAAAAGGGGGATTGTAAGATTGTAAAAGAGATGGAAAGGTGAAAGAAGGAGAAGGGAAAGTAATGGAAGTTGGGAAGGGAAGGGAAAAGAAGAGGAGGAAAGGCTCGAACAGTGAAGGGTATGGATAAAAATTGAATGGAAAAGGGAAATGCAAAATTGTAAAAAGAGAAGGGAAATTAATGGAAGTGAATGGTTGGGAAGGGAAGAGAAGGGAAGGGAAAAGGAGGGAAAAGAAGAGGAGGAAAGACTAGAGCAGTGAAGAGTATGGATAGGAAAAGAAAGAAAAAAAGGTGAATGAAGGGAAAGTAATACAAATGAATGAGAAAAAAAGAAAGAAGGAAAAAGGAAAATAAATCAGAAGGAGGAAAGTGAAGAAAAATGAAAGAAAAACGAAAGGAAGCAATGAAAAAGAAGAGAGATAAGAACAGAGAAAAATGGAGATAAAGAGGCAAAATAAAGACTGAGAGGAAAGAGAGAAAAAGAAAGGAACAGAAGTAAAAAGGAAAAGAAAAGAAGGAGAAAGAAAAGTGAAGAAAGAGAATATAAAAAACACCACAAAGAAACGAATTACGTGACAAGGAAAGAAGAGAGAGAGAGAGAGAGAGAGAGAGAGAGAGAGAGAGAGAGAGAGAGAGAGAGAGAGAGAGAGAGAGAGAGAGAGAGAGAGAGAGAGAGAGAGAGAGAGAGAGAGAGAGAGAGAGAAGTTTAAATTGACTGAAAAAGGCTAAGGAATGTTGTGGGAATGGAAACAAAAAGATGAAAAAAGTAAATAAAAAAATGCCGTTGACAAAAATACCAAAATGTTTTAAATGTCAGTTAGAGAATACATTTTGCAGAGATAAAACTGGAGAACGGGCCAGATAAAGTCGTGAGAGAGAGAGAGAGAGAGAGAGAGAGAGAGAGAGAGAGAGAGAGAGAGAGAGAGAGAGAGAGAGAGAGAGAGAGAGAGAGAGAGAGAGAGAGAGAGAGAGAGAGAGAGAGAGAGAGAGAGAGAGAGAGAGAGAGAGAGAGAGAGATTTTTCATACGTGCTAGTGTATAAAGTATATTTCTCCAGAATTTTCAGGCCACAATTGTAAAATATTATAAAACCATGAACGCTGAGAGAAGACATGATCATTCCTCCATTAAAGAATAACACGGGTGGTAACTGTTTTAAATGTAAACGAATCGCAAGAGATAGAATGACAAAATCTAGATATCTCCTTTTTAAAATCCAATGCAAGCTGTGAATAAATAACAGAACCAGTATTTATTCATCATTATCAGCAGTGTTTATAGCTGGACACACACACACACACACACACACACACACACACACACACACACACACACACACACACACACACACACACACACATACAATCACATAAGTAGTTGTATTTGTGATGTTGCACAAAAATGACTAATAAAAAGAAGCATCAGGACTGGTATGAACAATAATAGCATTAGTAGTGCCAATGACAAAATTAAAACCAACAGCAGTATGGAGAATAATAATAATGATAATAATAATAATAATAATAATAATAATAATAATAATAATAATAATAATAATAATAATAATAATAATAATAATAATAATAATAATAATAATAATAATAATAATAATAATAATAATAATAATAATAATAATAATAATAATAATAATAATAATAATAATAACAATAACAATAACATAAATAAACGTAGCAATATCATCACCACCACCACCACTACTACCACCATTACTAACTACTTCAGCACTACCACAACATGACCACCCAACATCAGACATCTCTTTTTCACTACCCTCACAAAGGACTGAACTAAGACACCTCACTCACCGCCACCACAACCACCACCACCACCACCACCACCACCACCACCACCCATCACAAAACACTGTCTTTTTTCAGCACTGCACTTACCTACCCACGTGACTTGAGGTGTGTCCAGGTCCCTCAGGTAAGAACAGGTATGTTTTTGCTATATAGGTGACGGTGACTGTTTGATAAGAGGGACTGAGAGAGACTTGAAGGGAAGGGAGAAAATAACATATTAAAAAAAGGGAAAGAAAATGAAGGGAAGGAAAAAAGAGAAGGGAAAATCAAGGAAACGAAAAGAGGAAAAGAAGATAGGAAGAGAAAGAGAAGGGAGGGAAAGGAGATGAGAAAGGAACAGTTAGGGAAGGTGAGACAAAATGAGAGAAGGGAAGGAAGAGGCAGGAGAGAAAGAGGGCAAGGAAGACGTGACTGGCAGGGAAAAAAAAATAAAAGGAGGGACTGAAGGAAGGACAAGTGAAGGACAAGGAATGGAAGGAAGAAGAGAAGGAAAACGCAACGAATAATGAAGGACGGGAAGGCAGCGAAGAAGGAGATGAGGGAGAGGAAGAAGAGATGAGAGGGAAACGAACTTGGAAGAAGAGAATGAATACAGAAAGAGAATGGAGAGGAGGGGATAAAAGAGGAGGAAAAGAGGAAAGGAAGACAAATGAGGAGACTAGGAGATAAGACGGGAGAGAAAAATGGAATAAATGAGAGGAAGAAAATAGAACTGCATGCAGCATAGGAGAGGAAGGGAAAGAGGAAGAGGATGAGGATGAGGATGAGGAGGAGGAGGAGGAGGAGGAGGAGGAGGGAATGCATGATACCACATCCACGATCAATAACTTTCTCATTTAACATTGACAAGCTCCTTTTAATTCACTTTATGTTGTGTACGTTCATTTTTTTACCCACACATTTCGTTGAACGCTCCTTTGTCTGTCTGTTTGTTTGTACATTTGCATAGTAGAGAGTTTTATTATCATTACTTAACGCATTAGTCTCTCTCTCTCTCTCTCTCTCTCTCTCTCTCTCTCTCTCTCTCTCTCTCTCTGTGTGTGTGTGTGTGTGTGTGTGTGTGTGTGTGTGTGTGTGTGTGTGTGTGTGTGTGTGTGTGTGTGTTTACGGTAAGGCCTATAGCGCCTGTAAGCACACTTGAAGAGTGTATGGGAAGCGCTGTTCAGCTTCCGCCCATTAGTGGCGCAGGCAATTTTATTTATAGTGGTACCCATATTAGGGCCCATATCATCACCCAAGCTCATCTTGAGTGTAACCACCTAAAACCTGGGCATCATGGTGACATGTAGGTAACTTTAAACCACTCGACAAATGGCAAAGTGTTTTAAGGCTGTACGTGGTGGGATTCGAACCTACGCGTGGATGTCTGCCCGATCCCACGCTCACCACCGTATCCACTATGTGTGTGTGTGTGTGTGTGTGTGTGTGTGTGTGTGTGTGTGTGTACTCTTCAAGGTCAGCGAGACAATGTTTATTAGTTTTGTCATTCTTGATCTTGTTCTTGTTTAATTCAGTGTCCATCTCTCCCTTGTATTTACTCATATATCATTTGGATCGACAGCAGCAGATTCACAGCATACAGATCCTTCACTTCACTCAAATGTTCACTGGGTAACCACGTAAGCCTGACTCTTGCCTCATTCTTTAGTAATCTGACTGACGGCTCTATACTTCGTCAGGTGGTAGTCGTGGTGGTGGTGAGGGTGATGGAAAGACGAATGTTAGTAGTCATGGTGAATGTGATGAAGGGTGATGCTGTGAAAGTGATGAATGGTACTGACAGATAGTGATGTTGGTGATGCAAAGGTGACAGTGATGGTGGTGATAAAAGGTGGTGCAGTGGCCATGGCAGGTGATGAGTGACATTAAGAGAGGACGGGTAGTGGTGGTGGTGGTGGTGGTGGTGGTGACGATGGTGGTGGTAGTAAGGCATTGAGATATGATGGGTGGTGGTGATGGTAGTAGTAGTGGTGGTGACGGTGATGGTGGTGGTGGTGGTGGGGAGCAGGTGATGAGTAATAGTGATGATGTTCAAAATTACACTCATTAGTCTAATAAGTATCGAAAATTAGACTGAAATATGAATTAGTAATATGCAAATGTTCATTAATTATACGAAAAATGTTGAAAAAAAAGTCGTGTGAACATAACAACTACGCCGAGAGTGTTGTGTTAGTGTTACATTATTTTTGGTAACACTTTTTTCAGCTCAGTTATTTGTATTTTGCTTGTTGTTCTGTTCTGTGTTCTGGTTCTGCTTGTTCTTCCTTTGTGTTCCCTTCTCTCCTTTCCTCAGTCTATTGTCATGTAAGACGAGGAAAACTGAGGGAGAATTTTTGGTAACACTTTTTTTTTTTTTTTTAGCTAAGTGATTTGTATTTCAGTTGTTGTTCTGTTTTGAGTTCTGGTTCTGCTTGTTCTTCCTTTGTGTTTCCTTCTTCTCTCCTTTCCTCAGTCTATTGTCATGTAAGACGTGGAAAATTGCGAGAGACTTGATAACTTTTTTTTTTTTTCTTAGCTCAGTTTTAGGTCAGTGTGTTTCGCGTGTTGCCATGTTCTTAGTTCTGGTTCTGCTTTTTCTTCCTTTGTGTTCCCTTCTTCTCTCCTTTCCCGAGTCTATTGTCATGTAAGACGTGGAAAATTGCGAGACATTTTTGGTAACACTTCTTTTTATTTTTGCTCAGTTTTAGGTCAGTGTGTTTCCGGTGTTGCTATGTTCTTAGTTCTGGTTCTGCTTGTTCTTCTTTGTGTTCTCTTCTTTTCTCCTTTCCCGAGTCTATTGACATGTAAAACGAGAGAAAATTTAGAGAGACTTCTGAGATGTTTTCTATTTTTCTTTAACTATTATTTACTTCACGATTTTCTTTCTCTGTCATTTTTAGTTCTGGTTCTGCTTGTTCTTCCTTTGTGTTCCCTTCTTCTCTCTTTTCACGAGGCTATTGTCATGTAAGATGAAGAAAATTGCGCGAGAATTCCGAGATGATATTTTCTATTTTTTCTTTCCCTGTCATTTCCTCCACGACTTTCTTTCCCGGTCATTTTCTTCACAATTTATGTTTTTATTTTACTTACCATTTATTTATATCTGCATATTTAACCTTGTCCACATTTTATGCAGCTTTTCCTTTACGTTATTCGTTTCTGTTGTTCTTTTTTTTTTTCTGGCCGTCCGTCTCTGTCTTTCATTCTGTCATTCATTGTTTTGTTTCTCGCGACCTGATGACTCTCTTTTTTTCTTTTTTCTTTTGTCTTTTTTTTTTCACGTGTCTTTGTATGCCTGGCTGTTGTCACTCTCTTTGTGTGACTTTCAGAAATGGGTTTGCTCGTCTCTCTGTCGGTCACTGTGTCTTTCCGTGGTTGAACTCTCTCATTCTCTCTCTTTTTTCTACTCTCCTCTCTCCCTATTTACTCTTCCCTCTCTCTCCCATCCCTCTCCTTACCCTCTACCTATTCCTTTCTCCCCATCACACCATTGTCATTCTACCACAGCCCTCACCCACACTCCTCACCCACTCCCGTCACCCACCCTCTCACTCCTGGTCTTTATATAAACCCACGAGAGTAGCATTAGTAAGATGTCTGTCAGTGTGTGTGTTTGTGTGTCTGGGCGAATCCACTGAGGCGAGTCTTCCTAATCCTGCCACTCCCTCCCTCGACAAATAATTACCCAGGACCAACATCAAGGTATAATTCGTCTTTCTAACCTAACCCAACTTAACTTAACCTGGTCTCCGGTGGTGTATATTGTGGTACTTCTCAAATCTTTCTCGTTCTGTCTCTTCCATCTCCTCATTTTCTCATTATCAACTTTACTATTCCCTGTTTCTCACTTCATACGTTCATACATAGCATATTCCATTCCTCTTCTTCCTCTGTGTCTCTCTCTTTTTTTGTCTCCTTGCCTCTTCTCTCTCTCTCTCCTTCCGTGTGTCTCCTTCCTCCGTATTCTCTTATTAGATTTCCTCATTAAATTTCCTCCCCGTCTTTCTCTCATCCTTAGTATTCATTAATGTTGCTCTTCCTTTTGTTACTGTTCTACTTGCCTGTCCTACTTTCTCTCTCTCTCTCTCTCTCTCTCTCTCTCTCTCTCTCTCTCTCTCTCTCTCTCTCTCTCTCTCTCTCTCTCTCTCTCTCTCTCTCTCTTCCTCTCCGCATCCCTTACATCATAATATATTTTTCGTGTATAATTACGTTAGTTTTCTTCTTTTTTTTACTTTTCTTACAATTTCTCCTCTTCCACTTTCACCACTTCCTCCTCCTCCTCCTCCTCCTCCTCCTCCTCCTCCTCCTCCTCCTCCTCCTCTTCCTTCTTCTTCTCTTCTCCTTCCTTCTCCCCTTTCTTCTCCCAAGCTGCAGGTCTTCCGTGTTTGCCTCTAAACTCTACCTCCTTCCCTCTCTCCCTCTCTCCCTCTCCTTTCCCTGAATTACTGGCGCTCCATTCTCCTTCACTTCCCTCCCCTGCTTCCTCTCGGCGTCTGAGCAGGAAGGTAAGGCCTCGGAAACACCAAGAGGCGACGTTGTTCGTTTTGCCTTTAGTGAAGCTTGACTCTCCTATTTGAAGGGACGAAGTAAAGGTATGCTTGTCTGTATTTCTTCAGCCTCACTCAGTCTTGCTTCCCCAACCGTGGTACATAATTTAGTACAAAATTAGAGAAACAGCAGGTATAGAAGGATGAGAGTAAGGAAGAGGAGGTAAAATAGGAGTGAGAATTAGACAAGTTACACGAAGCATTTGAAATAGAACGAAAAGAGGAACAACGAAGATAAGATGGATAACTGGTAAAACAAAGAGAAGATTATTAAAGATGAATAGGTCAACAGAAGACAATAGAGTACGATTATGAACAAAAATAACAATGAAAAAGAAAGAACCACTGGAAGAAGAGGATTGATTAATTATTATAGAGTAATAAAAAGAAAAACACATGAGGAAACAATAAAATACATTCAATAAAAGATAAACAAATAGAACAAACTTAAAAAAAATAAACAAAACGAACAACAACAAAAGAAAACAATAAAACAAACACATACGAGACCTAAAAAAAATAAAATAAAAACAAAATAACAAAAACAATAGACAAAAATAAAAAGAAGAGAAACGAAAAAGGAAAACAAGAAAAGGAATAGGAAAAACAACAAACCAAAACAATAAAAACAAACACATACGAATTATAAAAAAATAAATAAAATGAAAACAAAATAAAAAAACAGTAGACAAAAAGACAAAAATAGAAATTAAAAAGGAAAACAAGAAAAAGACGAGAGATTTCAAACAACCATTTTCCTTTTTGCTTCTTCCTGGGAAGGGGAGTAGCAAGTTTCCTCGTATAAGTTATTTATGAGTGTCCGTGGCGGGAAGTTTTCATGCTTGAGAGAGACAGGTGTGAGATTTGAAGGATAAAAGCGAGAAGGAGAGGAAAGATTTTAACTATTATTATTATTATTATTATTATTATTATTGTTGTTGTTGTTTTATTTTTTTTTTTGCTTCACGCTGTTTGGGACGTCACTCTCAAATCAAGGAACGTCACCATTTCACAAGTTTTGTTCGTGTGTGTGTGTGTGTGTGTGTGTGTGTGTGTGTGTGTGTGTGTGTGTGTGTGTGTGTGTGTGTTTGTTCGTGACATGTGACACACACACACACACACACACACACACACACACACACACACACACACACACACACACACACACACACACACATATACACACACTAATTCCACATATACATCATGGGATAAAGTTCGTTTATGTTACGCACGAGAGAGAGAGAGAGAGAGAGAGAGAGAGAGAGAGAGAGAGAGAGAGAGAGAGAGAGAGAGAGAGAGAGAGAGAGAGAGAGAGAGAGAGAGAGAGAGAGAGAGAGAGAGAGAGAGAGAGAGAGAGAGAGAGACCTAAAGTTCTAATTAACGTGAAAGGATAACCATAATGATAATAAAAACAATAATAATAATAATAATAATAATAATAATAATAATAATAACAACAACAACAACAACAACAACAACAACAACAACAACAACAACAGCCCTCCACCTTTGTGCAGTTTCCTCAAGTTATTTACTCCCGCAGCTCAACTTTCGACAAATAGAGAGTTAAACGATACCTCACTGTGTTTGACGGGGCACTGAGAGGGTCTTCGGTGGGGCGGGGCGGGACGGGGCAACTGGGGAGGGAAGGGGACGGGGCGGAGCAGCAGGGGAGACGTGGTGCGCTCTTAAACTTTATAGACCCATTAAGGTAATTCTATATTGTTGATTCATGCTTTGGTAAGTACACTGAGACAAAGGTATATATTCCTCTCTCTCTCTCTCTCTCTCTCTCTCTCTCTCTCTCTCTCTCTCTCTCTGCTGAAGGCAATGGAGCCGCACAATTGAGAGGTATTGCGTTTGTTGCCATTTTATAACACAACAATTAAGATATTACAACCATTATAATTCTCTCTCTCTCTCTCTCTCTCTCTCTCTCTCTCTCTCTCTCATTTTAATCACTCATCTCCCCTTTCTCTTGCCTTCCTTCCATCCTTTTTGCATCTCATTCATTTCTACTTCTCATTTCTCTCTTTCTCTCGCTTCTTCCTGAATCTCCTTCATCCTGTCTCTTCTTTGTTCGTCTTCTACTTTCTTTCCTTTATCTCGGAGTACCACACATTCAGAGGGAAGGAGCTTGGTGACTGTTCCCTCTCTCACCAATGATGTACTGGCAAAGATTGGTGAAATAAGTGAATACGTTGATAATAAAATAAAAAATGTGAGTAGATATGTAAACAAGCCCCAGAGAGAGAGAGAGAGAGAGAGAGAGAGAGAGAGAGAGAGAGAGAGAGAGAGAGAGAGAGAGAGAGAGAGAGAGAGAGACTTTCTTTCTTCTCTTAATTTACATTTCCTCCTCTCCATCAGTTTCCTAATCTGATTTCTTTCCCGTCTTAACAATTTTCATTCCTTTCTTTATTTATGTGTGAGAAAATAATGTTTATTGTTGTTTTCCTTGCCTTATAATTTTCCTCGCATTGCTGATTAGCTTTCTTTCATCTTAACAATTCTAATATTTTCTTGAATCACGTCACAGAAATTAATCTTTATTGTTGATTTTCTCTTTCTAAGTGAAAAGACTTTTTTAATTTGTTTTATCAGTCGGTACAACATATTACGTTACATTAGGCCCTTTCCTTTCATATTTCCTTTTAATTCTATATACCTTTTTTTAATACAACAGCTGAAAGTGAATACATTATTATAATTTAAGACATAACATAAGAAAAAAAGGGAAGCTGCAAGAGGCTGTCAGTCCTACACATCGCAGTCCCTGTATGAACAAAGCTATTTAATTCCATCTGTCATCCTCATCCATAAATTTATCTAATCTACTTTTAAAGCAATCTATTGACTCAGTACTAACAACGTGATTACAGAGTCCATTCCATTCATCAACCACTCTGTTAGAGAACCAGTTGCTTCTCATTTCTTTCCTAGGCTTAAATCCTTTATTTCTCGTTCTATCCTGGCTAATGATCCAAAGAACTTTACTCATGCCCCTATACCACATAAGTACTTCTATTTCTATTACTATTATCATTTTTATCATCATCATTATAATTCCCTCGTTTACATGAGTCTTTCCTACGATTGCACTGCTGGACAAACACTCCCCCTCTCCCACACCATTTGTAAGGCAAGAGTTAGGAAAGTAGGTTGAATTACAAACAATTCCTCTTTTTCACCAGTTGTTCCCTGCAATCCCTGCCAGTGGGCGGTGTTAATGGTCCCTGCATTCACCGCCCTCCCTGAACTCTGTGTAAATGTTTATCCATACGAGTCAATTACGCGTCAGGAGAGGTAACATCTGCGTTTCTTCTTCAAACATCACTTAACGACATATGTTCGTATACTTTCCTATTCAAATAAATGGTAACTGCGTTTTATTTAGAGGAAAAGGAGTGGTGAGGAGAACAATACATAATAACTGTAATATTAATTTTTCAATCATAACAAGGAGAAGGAATGAAAATGTGAAAATGAACAGCTTACTTGTGTGTATGTATGATGAATTGCAATAAACTCTTGAAGCTTTTGTCTCTATCCTTTAGCCAATTCTTTTGGCTCTGTAAGGAGACTGGCAACTGAGTGGGCCTTTTTTCTTTATATTTTTGTTGCTCTTGGCCAGTCCTCTACTCGTACATAAAAAAAAAAAGTTGTTCATCATAAGGAACATTAAATAACCTTGACTATTTCCTTGGGCTAGAACTGTAAAATACGACCATCATTTAGTTTAACAAAGCAGAAAATTAGGAAAAAATAACTACACGTTTTCCTTATATCAATTAGCAAAGGATTAACCTCCTATCATAATCAGAGTCGCGCTTATTCCCCCCTTGAAAAATGACAGGATTTTTGGAGTGTATCTAGTAACAAGAAACGAGTAAAATATATCAGAAACATTGAAATAAGTGAAAAAGTAAAAAAAAACAATAATGAATGTCTAATTTTGTCACTGAAAAGTTTAAGAAGAAAGTGTAGAAAATCATAAGGAAGCAGAACAAAAATACGAAATGAAACAGAAAAATGATAAAATGTGTGAAAAAAAATGTAAAGAAAACTACGCATATCAACTCCAATCGCCCAAACAAAAATATTAAAACACTAAGGAAGAAGAAAATTAATAAATAAATTTGTAAAGGGCAAAAGACTCACACAAACTGAAGAATTGTTGTAACTTGTTAGATTGTATTGACTTGTAATCGGAATTAAAACAGTCTTCACATACATTAATAGACCAAACAACAATAAATATCAATGCCTCTTACAAAATAAACAATATAAAAGGATGAAAATGAAGAAATGAAGGAAAAATCAGGAAAGTAAGTGAAATGAGAGAAATGAAAATGTAGAAGCAAACTACGCCTCTCTCTCTCTCTCTCTCTCTCTCTCTCTCTCTCTCTCTCTCTCTCTCTCTAAATAAATAAATAGATAAACAAATAAATAGATAAATTAATGAATAAATAAATAAATAATTGAATAGGGTATGTGATAATTAAATAATCTACGCCTCTCTCTCTCTCTCTCTCTCTCTCTCTAAATGAACAAATAAATAAACAAATAAGTAAATAAGGTAAGTGAAAAGGAAATAATCTACGCCTCTCTCTCTCTCTCTCTCTCTCTCTCTCTCTCTCTCTCAAAGTCTAGGGAAAGATGATGAAGTAATTATGGTGTGAACGGAAGCGAGTCAGCGATAATCTGATATTCCACATTAATCACATCAGGGTTGAGGTTTTCGAGTGACGGAGGAAGGCAAGGATGACGCTGATGAAGACGATGATGAACAAAATACAGAGTGAAGGAAGGGAGTGTTTTGTAATGGTAGTAGACACTTGTTTTTTTGAAGGGCTGTCGATCTTCTTCATCATCATCATCATCATCATCATCTTCTTCTTCTTCTTCTTCTTGTTTCTTCTTTCTTCTCCTAATCTATTTTTTAATGCTTAGTCTTCCAATATCTTTCTTACTCTTTCATTCATAATGCTGTTACTACTACTACTACTACTACTACTACTACTACTACTACTACTACTACTACTACTACTACTATTTTCAGTATTTTCATCGTAATTTATGTTTTTTAGTTTTGTGTTCTTTTCATTTTCTTGTTAACATTTTGTTGTTTTGAAAAAAGAAAAGAAGAGAAGAGGAGAGAGAGAGAGAGAGAGAGAGAGAGAGAGAGAGAGAGAGAGAGAGAGAGAGAGAGAGAGAGAGAGAGAGAGAGAGAGAGAGAGAGAGAGAGAGAGAGAGAGAGAGAGAGAGAGAGAGAGAGAGAGAGAGAGAGAGAGAGAGAGAGAGATGTATCTGAAACACACACACACACACACACACACACACACACACACACACACACACACACACACACACACACACACACACACAGACTTTTTCCCACCACAAACACCGTATCATCAATCATCACCTTCTTTCACCAGACACTTACACGTCTATCCTTCCCTCGACCCTCATGCTCTTCCTGCTTCCCTTTCTTTTATCTCCCTGAGCCTCACCTGCCCCGTATACTGTGAAGCAATCAATCATAACCCCCATGTGTCTAGTCTGAAGGCAATGCTGGTGCTGACTCAACTATTGATTTAGAATGCAGCTCTCTTCAATTAGTAAACAGGTGAGGGCAGTGAGGAAGCGCAAATTACTCCTCTGCTTCTGTTCGGCTGGGTGATTTCCATGACTAGCTAATGTGAGGGATGTATAACTGGGAATACTATGTTTTGTGTGTAAAATGATATTAGTATGGTAGATGTCTGTTTCAGTGAAGGATATAAAATGTGAAATAATACTGGTTGACTTAATCATATCAATTACAAGCTTATTTTCATTCCCCTTCAGTACCATCACGTGTTTCCATATTGTTTCTACATACTATTTGGTAATTCTATACTCGTACAGCTTCAGAAACTCATGTGCGGGGATTAAAATAGTGAAGACTGTGGCCATTAATTTTCCGATATCCATATTCCCTTCCTAATATCAATAAAGAGCTCTAATTGTATACAAATCTCAAGTAAAAATGCGTCCCAGTATTGAAGGAGTTAAATGGTTTACGAATAAATATAAAAAAGAAGGCATATGCTGTGAAGAGTAACAGTATAGATTAAATTACCTATCTCGTATGTAATTTGGCTCCTACTGGACGTATAGTGACCTGAGGGGATAATAATTGACGTAGAATGACAGGCTAAATAGTGTGCATTTTTTAAAAGTTAATATAGACAATACACGCAGGATTTCACTTTATCGTAAATGTAATTGGGTGCTTTTTCCATGTTTATTCAACGAAGAGCAGTATTAAATGTAAAATTATGCTGTATGTTGTATGTAATTTGTTTTTTTTCTCATAGATATACAAGAGCAGCACAATCACAACCTGTCTCTTACATAATGAATTGTTTTTCGATATACAAGCCACGAATAATGGGAATAGATGAGTTTATGAGAAGAACGTTTAAATATTAGATAACACGATTTACCTTTCACTGTACATCTAACGAACAACAATGACACACGTACAATTACACCTTCACTTGTCTGTAATTGACTCTTATTCCGACGAACAGCCAAGGAAAGATGCCAAATAAGTGGAATTAGACATACATACACAAACAAGCATTACAAAATAGAAGTTCATGGAAGAAGAAACGAAAATATAGAGTAGTAGATGAATGAAATGAACTCAATAATGAAGTTGTTAGTACGGAATCATTAGGGAGCTTTAAAATATTAGACAAATTTAGGGATAAGGATGATAGATATAAACCTGATGACTTCCTGTAGTTTGCCATATTTCATTATATTTTCATGTTCTTAACCCCTTCTGTACTGAGACGCCTTACCTTGATTTTTGGGTGTGATTAGATGATTTCATTTGCATCAGGAAGGGTCTATGGAGGTAAAAAGATTAATGGCCGGTATCTTTACTATTCTAATCCCAACATAAGTTTCTGAAGCTGTATAAAACTGCCAAATAGTAACCAGAATGAATACAAAAAGGCGTTATAGTATTGAAGAGATTAATAGCAAAAAGAAAACGTACACTCGTATTTTTTTCTAATGAGAACGCGAGTTAGAAGAAGAGGAGGGGAGTGAACAGCAAAAAAGAAAACGCAAACTCTTATTTCTTATGAGAACGAGAGTTAAAAAAAAGGAAGGAAGAGAACTAAAGAAAAACAAAACGCGTATCCTTATTTCTTATAATGAGAACACGGGTTAGAAAAAGCTAAAGGAAGTGAACACCAGAAAGAAAAGGCAAACTCTTATCTATTATGAGAACGCGAGTTAGAAAAAGAAGAAGGATATAAATAACAAGAAAAAAAAAACACACCCGCATCTTTTTATAATGAAAACACGAGAAGGAAGAAGGAAGAAGAGGAAGGATAAGAATACCAAAAAGAAAACATATACCCCTATTTCTTATAATGAGAGGAGTTAGAAAAAGAAAGAGGGTGAAGCTGAAATACCACGAACTAAAATATCTTCCGAGGTTGACGCAGAGAGAGACAAGGGGATGGATGGGTTGAGGCGCCCTGAAGGAGGTTATCAAAATCTGTGCTAACGAGTAATTTTCTTTCATCCGACTTAGAAGGAAATCCAATCATGCTGTGTGTGTGTGTGTGTGTGTGTGTGTGTGTGTGTGTGTGTGTGTGTGTGTGTGTGTGTGTGTGTGTGTGTGTGTGAGGGTTGTTAAGTTTAGTTTGGTTATATTTTTTGTATTTTTGTTATTATGACATTTACTATGTTCTAATTTTTACGTTGAAATAAGTAAACATATGTGTGTGTGTGTGTGTGTGTGTGTGTGTGTGTGTGTGTGTGTGTGTGTGTGTGTGTGTGTGTGTGTGTGTGTGTGTGTGTGTGTGTGTGTGTGTGTGTGTGTCTGATATGTACTCTGTACTATCTCTTTCTCTTTACTCTCTACTATCTCTCTCTCTCTCTCTCTCTCTCTCTCTCTCTCTCTCTCTCTCTCTCTCTCTCTCTCTCTCTCTCTCTCTTCACTACAAACTATAAAAGATTTGTGAATCATACCAAAGTAATATTAGTGATTACGTAACGCCCTGTAACATGATACAAAACAATATACTGTACAATTTAGGACTGGAAATAAATAAAATGAAGGTGAAAATGACAAATTCCTCCTTTCTGTTATTTCTTTCCTTTTTCTCTCCCTTTTTTTATTTCTTTATTTCAGTTTTTTCTAGATTTTTATTGTACATTTGGATGGAGAGAGAGAGAGAGAGAGAGAGAGAGAGAGAGAGAGAGAGAGAGAGAGAGAGAGAGAGAGAGAGAGAGAGAGAGAGAGAGAGAGAGAGAGAGAGAGAGAGAGAGAGAGAGAGAGAGAGAGAGAGAGAGAGAGAGAGAGTAGTCTTCCTTGTTACTGATAATGAATGGACAGATACTTTATTTGCATGAGAAAAAAAAAAACATTAGCCGAGGAAATGAAACAAAACAACTCAAAGAACAAAATATGAAAAAAAATAAATAAAACACACTCCAGTTACTTTTGAAGGAGTGAAGGAAGGAAGTTCGAGGTGTGAGTGTGTACCTGCGTAATTAGTGAGTCAGGTGTGCTTGGAGTGAAGGAAGGAAGGTCGAGGTGTGAGTGTGTACCTGAGTAATTAGTGAGTCAGGTGTGCTTGGAGTGAAGGAGAGAAGGTCGAGGTGTGAGTGTGTACCTGCGTAATTAGTGAGTCAGGTGTGCTTGGAGTGAAGGAAGGAAGGTCGAGGTGTGAGTGTGTACCTGAGTAATTAGTGAGTCAGGTGTGCTTGGAGTGAAGGAAGGAAGGTCAAGGTGCGAGTGTGTACCTGAGTAATTAGTGAGTCAGGTGTGCTTGGAGTGAAGGAGAGAAGGTCGAGGTGTGAGTGTGTACCTGAGTAATTAGTGAGTCAGGTGTGCTTGGAGTGAAGGAAGGAAGGTCGAGGTGTGAGTGTGTACCTGAGTAATTAGTGAGTCAGGTGTGCTTGGAGTGAATGGGAAATCAATGTCAAAAAATGAGGAAAAATGACCATATTGGAAATTATCTTTTTATTGTTTATTTTTTCCAGATCTGGTTTTTTCCTATTTGTTACTTTACTCCTTGCTATTCTTACTTTCGTTGTTCCTTAGTATTTATTGTTTCTGAAGTACATTTTCTCAATCTATCTTTTTTTTTATCTAACTTTTTCTTATCATATTTTTGTACGTCTCTTCCATTTCTCTTCAATATCAGTTTTCTGTTTTTTTCATTTTTTTATTTTTTTTTCATTTCAGTGAGTCTAGATTTTTGTTTACAGCACAATTCAATATTTTCCTCCTCTGATGCCAAGTCACTGTCACAAGTCTATTCAGGTGAAGTATTCTTTCCTCTGCCTTATGTACATGCCATCACTTAAAACTTCACCCAATTTGTATATCACACCCAACTATATTCCTCCCACCAGTGAAAGCTCCTCAAATAGACCTCGCATTTAAAGTCACTGTCACAATTTGTTTTTCACCTGCCATTTTCTTTTCCTTCTCTTATGTACATGCCACCACTTGAAAATTTCTCTCCAATCTGTATATCACACCCCACAATTTTTCCTCCCCCCCCACTCAAAGTTCCCCAAATAGTCCTTCCATTTACCCCTAAGTATACAGCGAGGCAAGGAATTTACCGCCTAATCAATATGACCGAAACTCGCAACCTGGTGTCCTGAGGGGCGAGTCACGACAGAGGGAAGTATCACTAATTATTAACCTTCACTGGAGCGACGCAATAACACGGATGTAATAGGCCTGACTACGAAGACTGATTTCAAGGGAGGGATTTTTTTTTCGTCCTTATATTTCTTTTCTACGCGAAAATGAAATGGTAGGCCTAAATCTCCACCGGGTCTATACGTTGTGGTTTGAAGATGTGTCCTGGTGGAGGTCTCGGTGAAGATTTTAAAGGATATATTGCCTCCAGGATTTCCACTTGACCGGAGCCACACTTATTTGAAATCACTGGATGAAAGGAAACTGATTACAGGGAAAAGGAAAGGGAAGTGATTACAGAAGGGTAGGGAAACACAGAAAAAGTACAGCAACAGAAACAACTATTGGGAAAAGACGAACAAATATGTCAGGAGATGGAAAAGAAGTGGTTAAAGAAGGGAAGGGAAATATAGAAAAGGTAAAACAATGGAGAGAACAACCACTGACAAAAGATGAACAAGAAACAAATCAGGAGAAAGAAGAGAAGTGGTGAGAGGGAAGAAAAAATATAGGAAAGGTAAAACAATGGAAAGAGCAACACTGGATAGATAAATAAAAGCTAGCTCACGAAAAGAACAGGCTGAATAGTAGAGAGGAAACCAAAAAAAAAAAAAAAAAAAAAAAACAGTAAAAAATTAACAATAATACAGAAGAAACTGATGTAAGAGGTAAATGACTAAAAGCAACACAAGTAAGTGAGCATAAATAACATAACAGTAATAAGAAAATGTAAGAGAGAAGATGATGTAGAAAAAAAATCACAATAAATCAAACTATAAAAAACAAAGAACAATAAGCTCAACCAGAGAAATATAAGAAAAGTAAGGAGGAAGATATAGGAAAATCACAACACCAAAAAAAAAAAAAAAAACTATGATAGAAGACAAAGAACACTAAGAGAGAGAGAAAAAAACAAGAAACAAGCTGAATAAGACAACAATAAATATAACACCAACAATACAACTAAAGAGAGAGAAAAAAAATAATAACGATAAAAGCAACAAGATAAATGGACAAACACGTACAGGAAACTCTCTCTTCCTTATCTCCCCTTCAAGACACACACAGGAAACAGTTCAGTGCGCAGCAGGATCATTGAAACTCACCACAGGCCACAGAGACAAGCACGAGATGAGTATGAGTATGCAGCGCCTCTTCTCTAATAAAGCATTCCTGAAGTGATGTAAAAAAAAAAAAATTATTGATTCATGCCACCAGTCATCATCGTTACGTCGAAGAAATTAATTGGCCAGGTAGAGAGTTACTGTCACGTCAATATTTTCAAGTTTTTATGGGTTCAAAATAGATTTCTTGGTTCAACGCGCACCCAAGAGTTCCCTTCCCTTTTCTGGTTTCTCTGGAATCCATAATTTTCCAATACCTTTATCCATTCTATATATACTCCTGCGGGTGTGTGGTGTGGGTGTAATGACTAATAACGCCTCCAGGTATCTGTGTAGAAGAAGCTTCCATCCACACTCTGGCTACCCACGCTCAGATGAACCCTGCAGTGTGCCTCCCTCTCGTGCTGGGCAATGAATGGCTGCCTAGGGAAACTCAGGGAGGATAAATGTCGGTAAATCATAACTTGGATGTCAGTCAGCGTCTCGAGGTTCAGAATTCCAGCAAGTTTAGATCAAAGGAAGAGGAAGGTACGCAGTGAGGTGAAGGTTAAGGAGTGGCTGCGACCTTTTTTTTGCCGCACCAGTACAGTTAGAGCGACGGTCACGCAGCTACAGTGACAGGGAGGGTGAGTGCAAAGGTGCGTCTTCATTTGGTGCTCTACGCGTCTTTCCTCCGCCCTCTGCCTCCACCACGCTGACCTGATCTTGTTTCCAGAAAGCTGGTTGCATTGTGTGTGCTGAGAGATACGTTACATTTCTGGTAAGCTGATTACATGTTTGGTAGGCGGATTACGTTACTGGAGCACAGGTTACATTTCTGAAAAGAGGATTGAATTTTGAAGTAAGGATCACATTCATAAGACCAGCATTACACTTAATACAGGGATTACATTTCTGTGACACGAATTACACTTTGATTACATTTCTGAGATACTGATTACACTGATAGATAACATTTCTGAGACACGAATTACACTTAGATTACATTTCTGAGATACGGATTACACTTGATAGATGACATTTTTGAGACACGGATTAAATTTCTGGAATGGATTATATATCAAAAGTAACGATTGTATTTCTGAAACGGGGATTATATTTGATAAACGTGTTACGCATCTGAATTTGGGATTACATTTCTAGACTACATATCATTATTTAGATACGAATTACGCTTCAAGGATACTGATTACACTTCTGAAACACCGATTACTATACTGAGATGGATTACAACTCTACAACGCAGATTATATTCCCGGAGCACGTATATTTCAGGAACGCGGATTATTTTTGCACTACGGATTACATTTTGTGCTTGATGGATGGCACTTAAGAGGCAAGAGCAACACATGTGCCACTTACACTTTCAAGACACTTCTCTGGGGAAATATTTTGTCCCTCCCTTCACTGCCTCCTTTTGAAATCTAGGACATTTTTCTTTTTTAGTTATTCTACATTCTTCACAATTTTCTGCTGTCCTTGCTCGGCGACTCTCACATAAGACAGAAAGCAAAATCTAGATAATTTCTCGACTCTTACATAAAACATAAGTAAAATCTGGATAACTTCTCAAAGCTAATCATCACTATCTTGAAAACACCTCTCCTTTATTACGATTCTTTCCTCTTACTTTTTTTTTAATTTCTTAATCATTTCATTTCTCTTTTTGTTCCATTTCTGTATGTACGATTTTTCTCTTCCTTTCGTCTCTCTTCCTATCTTCTGAGTTAATTAATTTCATCAGATCACTAATGTTTTTTGTTAGCTTATGTCTTTACTTGTTACTAATAGTGTGTGTGTGTGTGTGTGTGTGTGTGTGTGTGTGTGTGTGTGTGTGTGTGTGTGTGTGTGTGTGTGTGTGTGTGTGTGTGTGTGTGTGTGTGTGTGTGTGTGTGTTATGTGCAGTGTTCCATTATCTACTGGTCTGTCTTCTCTTCGGTCTGTCTGTTCGGCTGTCTACTCTTGTTTCATTATGTCTATCTGCGACTGTTTCTGTCTATCCTCTCTGCCTCGCGTGTCTCTCTGTCTACCAATATAAGGTTATCTGCCTGCCTGTCTACCTGTCTGGATGTCACTCTGTATTTACGTAAGTCTATGTATCTCTTCAAGGTGGCCTGCTTTTGTATTTTGTAGCCTTGTATATCTATCCATATTTATTTTTTTCCTTTATTTCTAATTCTGCATGTCTGTTTTTTTTTCTATTGCTTATTTATTTTGTTTATGTTTATCTTCCTTTTCCTTCATCTGCATGTCTGTTTATCTGTCTCTTTTAATCTTTTTCCCTACATCTTAATTCTTCCGGTTGCCTATTTTATTTTCTTTATCTTGTCTATCTTCGTCTTTTTCTAGTTCTTCTGTTTGCATCTGCGTATTTATCAATCTTCTTTCCTGTATCTGCATGTTTAACTCTACCTATTCTTGTTTCTGTCTCTTTTTTATCCTTCTGTTTATCTCTTGTTTTCTATGCATGCATGTCTGTCTACCTTTATCTTTTTATCCTTTCTATTTCTATCTGCGCTTTTTCTTATCTATTTTCGTATATGTATGTCTAACTCTGTCTCTTCTTGTTTGTCAATTTTCAATCCTTCTGTTTGTCTCTTGTTTTCTATGCATGCATGTAGTTTTACTTTTGCCTCTTTTAGTCTTTCTATTTCTATCTGCGTATTTTCTTATTTTTTTTCGTATCTGCATGTCTAATTCTGTCTCTTCTTCTTTGTCTCTTTTCCTTCTGTTTGTCTCTTGTATTCTATGTATGCATATATTTTTACTTCTACCTCTTTTCGTCTTTCTATTTCTATCTGCGCATTTTCTTATTTATTTTCGTATCTGGATGTCTAACTCTGGCTCTGTCCATGTCTTTTTTTCTATCCTTCTGCCTGTCTCTTGGTTTTCTATGTATGTATGTCTATTTACTTCTGTCTCTTAATCTTTCTATCTCTATAAGCGCATTTGATATTTTTTTTCTATATAAGTCACCATTCCTGTCTCTTCCTGTCTTTCTTTTTTGTCTGTTCATCTTTTTTCCATTATTCTGTCTGCCTGGGATCAAAGGATTACACGCAAAATAATCAGGGTCTTCTTGAATTCCGCGAACTCATGTACTTATCTCTCAGAAAATACGCGGTGCTGAGCTGCAATCTGCTTCGTCTTGCCGGGAACAAAATAATGAGGTATTGACTTTCCCCTCACAAGTCGCTGTTATTAAGTTCCTTTCATCATCTATCTATTTCTACCTGCGTAACGTTATCAGTGTGTCATCTCTCTCCTTCACTTCTTATGACGTGATTGCTTTTCAACTCAGATTTGCGTGTTAACTATTGATTCTTTTACGTGTTTGTGTTGTTGGTTCTGTCTGTCTTTCTTCTTTTCTTTTGTTTTCTTTTTGTTACGTTTTGTCTGCTGTACTTTGTAGATCTTGGTTTTAGATTTGGTTTTTGACTGCACTGTTTTGTCTTTCTGTTTGTTTATCTGTCTCTGTCTCTCTCTGTCTGTTTGTCTCTCTCTCTCTCTCTCTCTCTCTCTCTCTCTCTCTCTCTCTCTCTCTGTGTGTGTGTGTGTGTGTGTGTGTGTGTGTGTGTGTGTGTATGAGCGTAGTGTCATGAAAAATGCAACATGACGCATCAATTACATAAGTAGAGCTCATATTCGTACACCTTTCCTTCCCTCCTTCTTTACTTCTTTTCCTTCTCTCCTCGCCTCTTTCATTCCTTCCCTCCCTCCCTCCCTCCCTTTCTTCCTCCTTCCTTTCTCTTCATAACAGAAAATTCAACAGAAAGTAAGAGAAACAAAGCGCAATAAATCTTACCTTGACCTTGAGAGTAGGAGACTAAACTTCAACTTCAATGCAAAAAGATGAGAAGACAAACTAAATATTACACTGAGGCAACCCGGGTTAGTGTCCCCTTCCAGGCAGGTGTGGTGGCCCTCCCTACACACACCTGCTGTCAATAACCACCCGTCAAGGTCACTACTGTTAACGGGGTGGGAGGAGGGAAGGTACTGTCCACACGCTACGCCCTCCTCTCCTCCTCCTCGCCCTCGTAACGCGCCGGACACTCTGGCTCTGTACTGCGAACTCTGAATCGAACTTCGTGAAAAAGTTCCGCAACAACCATCCAGCGAAAGGAAAAGACTTAGGAACGATTTACTGCGTCTTATCGGAACGTGAGGAAAGGTTAATGCAAGTCAGGTAGCGCGCATTGACTTCACGACTTCTACAGCGACGGTACGTAACTTTGCGACTCACAGGCACCGCGGCTCCACGTCCTCGCGCCGCTGCGGACACCACTGACTGGCACTCGTAGTAGGCACGCCGCGCGGCCACCGTGGCACGCCTGGCAGTGGGGAAGTCTATACCACCACTACTCTAGCTTATCGTACCAATCTGTATGGCACACAATGTCATAATTAAGGGGTTCTTTTACGTGTTATATTCATACCTCGTATAGTGCGACTAGTAGGAGCGTGCCTGGCGTCACTTGCAAGGAGGAGAGTGCAAGGGTGTAGAGCAGAGCGTGAAGGAGGATAAGTGAGACAGCTCCAACAGGAGAGAAAATAGAGGTTCATTTCTGGAGTATGGGAAGGTAAAGTGAAGGAAGAGGGAATGAAGGTGGAATGAAGATCTAAAGAGTGGAAAACTAGAGAGAATTAGCAGAAAAAGCAATAAAGTGATCAATGAAAGGAAAATACAAATGTACCATGAAAGAAAAATAATAATAAATAATCAACTGAATCAATAAACTGAATTACCAGAAAAAAAAACAGTAAAGTGAACGAAAAAAGAGGAAAAATAAGGAAACTGAACTAACAGAAAAAAAATCATCCACTAAAGGAAATTATGGAGATAAAAAGAAAAAAAAATAGAAAATTGACAAAGAAATTGAAGTTTAAAGGAAAAATCAACATTATTACTTATGACTCTAGAAAACAAAATGTAGTACGTACACTTATTTACATTCGAAAAAAAAACAACTAGTCACCGTCAAAAATAAAGCAAAATGAAGTAAAATAAAAAAAATTTCACTCATATGCAAATTAGAAAAAGAAACGATGCTAATGGGCGTGGTATAAAACATTAGGCAAGGACGTGAGGATCAGGCAACGGAGGAGCAGAAAGGAAAAGAGGAAAGAAAAGATGGGAGAAAAGGAGAAAAGTAAGAAAAAAGGTGAGAAATAAGAAGAGGTAAAGAAAGTGCACTAGAGAAAGTCAACAGAGAGGTACTCGTAAAAGAACAAATGCATGAACTATCAAATATACGAAAAAAAATGTTTTCTTGAAGTTGTCAGTCTTTTCTTGGTGTGTGTGTGTGTGTGTGTGTGTGTGTGTGTGTGTGTGTGTGTGTGTGTGCAATTCACCACGGTTTCGTGTACTGGTCACCCAGCCAGCCTTCCCCATTACGGAGAGGGCTCAAAGCTCATAGACCGATCTTCGAGAAGGACTCAGACTACAACACACTCCGTCCACCTGGAAAGCGAGGCCACAACCCCTCGAATTACATCTCGTACCTTCTTGGTGCTAGGTGAACAGGGGCCACACATTAAGAGGCTTGCCAATTTCCCTCCCCGCGCCCAGGACTCGAACCCTGGCCTTTTCAGTTGTGAGCCGAGGGTGCTAACCACTACACTATGCGGCGTGTGTGTGTGTGTGTGTGTGTGTGTGTGTGTGTGTGTGTGTGTGTGTGTGTGTGTGTGTGTGTGTGTGTGTGTATGTAATTCACTGTTTGATCTGCTGCAGTCTCTGACGAGACAGCCAGACGTTACCCTACGGAACGAACTCAGAGCTCATTGTTTCCGATCTTCGGATAGGCCTGAGACCAGGCACACACCACACACCGGGACAACAAGGTCACAACTCCTCGATTTACACCCCTTACCTACTCACTGCTAGGTGAACAGGGCCTACACGTGAAAGGAAACACCCAAATATCTCCACCCGGCCGGTGTGTGTGTGTGTGTGTGCGTGTTATTATAGTCTATACAGTTTCTTTTGTCATTCATTTACTCACTCTCTCTCTCTCTCTCTCTCTCAGTGTCTTCATGAGCAAACAAACCAATGATTATGTTAATTGGGCGTCACATGAGGTCATTACAAACGCAAACACGACACCTGCAAAACACTCACCCAGGTAAAGGTCATTTCGTCAATTAACCTCCAATTACCTCTTCTCTTCCTCCTCCTCCTTCTCTTCTTCTTCCTTTTCCTCCTCCTCCTCCTCCTTCTCTTCCCCCTCTTCCTCTCGCAGCTCGCCACAGCCAAGCAGCCAAACACTAACAAGGTACATTCCAAATTATCTACAATTACTGGGGCAACTTTCAACCTTGCTTCCTCCTTACCTGGCCCATCTCCTCATTTGCTCACCTGTGCATCCTCATTTTCCAAGTTATCATGTTTGTTTCCGGTTTCTCCTGTTTATTTTTTACTTGTTCCCGTGTTTTTTTTGCGTTTTTTATTCTTTTGTCATTTTTTTTTCTCTCTACACACTGTTCTTATTAGTATTTTTTCTTCTCGCTTTCCTTTTCCTCATCTTTATCCTCCTCCTCCTTCTCCTCCTTCCTTTTCGTTTTTCATCCTCCATTTCCTAGTTTCCCGTTTTCCTTTTCTCCTGCCAGCTTCCACACTCATTTTTCCTCCTTCAGCTCCTACTTCCCCTCCTCATCCTTCTTTCATCTTTCCATTCCTATCTCCCCATCCTCCCTCCTTGTCTCCTTCCAAACCTACAACCTGTCTTCTCCATCTCCATCCTCCTCCTCCTCCTCCTCCTCTTCTTTTACTGGTCATATTTTCCTTAACCATAAAATCTATTCAACTTTCAAGGATTTGCCTGAAGGTCTTAAGATGTTTTCTTGTTCACTGACTTAGACAGATGAACAAAACATAGCCAGAGACAAAGAAGGAAGCAGAAAAAATATAACAAAGAAACTAAGAAAAGACAAAGATAAGAATTGAAAGATAAAAAGGACAGAAAGAAGAATAGATAGATAAATGGATAGATATTTAGATTCCAAGACATAGACAAATTGATAGAGATAGATGAACAGATAGATAGATATATAGAGATTGATTAATAGATGGAGGCAAACAAACATACAGAAATACAACAATGAAATAAGGCGTATGTAATAAAAGACATGCAGAAAGAAAGAAAAAATGCAACAAGAGGAATAAAAACGAAGATTCAGCCAGTGTGAGACAAACGGATGGAGAAAATGATGAAAAGACAGGCAGATATGTAAGTTATTTCGGGAGTTGGCACAAAGAGAGAGAGAGAGAGAGAGAGAGAGAGAGAGAGAGAGAGAGAGAGAGAGAGAGAGAGAGAGAGAGAGAGAGAGAGAGAGAGAGAGAGAGAGAGAGAGAGAGAGAGAGAGAGAGAGAGAGAGAGAGAGAGAGAGAGAGAGAGAGAGAGAGAGAGAGAGAGAGAGAGAGAGAGAGAGAGAGAGAGAGAGAGAGAGAGAGAGAGAGAGAGAGAGAGAGAGAGAGAGAGAGAGAGAGAGAGAGAGAGAGAGAGAAAGAGAGAAGAACCTTACCAGTACAAAAAAATATCTGCAAGGATTGGATAGAGCGAAAAGGTGCAGTATAATCTCGCCAGGTATTCAGAGCCAGGTATTTGATGAGGTGCAGGTGCAAAGGGGCGCTGATTAGGCGGTCGCTACCCCCCCAACTCAACACGCGCCTCGCATTAAAAACCTCATACGTTTCCTTGCTATTGTGCGACATGTCATTACGCGATTTTTTTACCAATAAATTACTTGAATACACCTGAACACACACACACATGCACACAAACACATACACACACACATATACAGTTACGCACAACGAGATTAAAAGCAGCTGGACTAATAGGAGAGCTTACATATTGTTAGCATCTGTATTTTCTCTTATTTACCTTAATGCAGACGGGGAGGACGTGAAACATGGGTGCAATTAAGACTGTTTACCTGAGAATACGACAGGTGTCTTTCTAAGTCGTATCTCTAATAATAACAGAAGGAAAAGGAGGAGGAACAGGAGGAGCAGGAGGAGGAGGAGGAGGAGGAGGAGGAGAGGATGGAGTTGGAGAAGAGAGGTTGTAGGTTTGGAAGGAAACAGGAATGGAAAGATGGAAGAAGAATGAGGAGGGGAAGTAGGAGCTGAAGGAGCAGAGATGAGTGTGGAAGGAGGAGGAGGAGGAGGAGGAGGAGGAGGAGGAGGAGGAGGAGGAGGAGGAGGAGGAGGAGGAGGAGGAGGAGGAGGAGGAGGAGGAGGAGGAGGAGAAGGAGAAGGAGAAGGAGAAGGAGAAGATGAAGGAAAAGGAAAAGGAGAAGATAAAAGAAGAGTAGAAGAAGAAGAAGAAGAAAAGAGAAAGAAGAAAAAGATGAGGAAAAGAAGAAGAGGAGGAGAAGTAGCAGAAAAAGAAGGAAAAATGAGGAGTGAGTGAAGAAGGAGGAGAAGGAAAAGGAAGAGGAAAAGGGAAATGAAAAGATAAAGGAGGAATAGAGAAGAAGAAGAAAAGAGAAAGAAGATAAAGGAGATGAGGAAAACTAGAACAGGAGGAAGAAGAAGAGGAGGAGGAGGAGGAGCAGCAGAAAAGGAGGAAAAGAGATGAGTAACTGAACTGCAAGAAAATACTAAAGAGCAAGATTAGTCCAACAAATCTTAAAAGAAATAAAAATTGAAAGATTAAAAGGGACATCCCAGAGAGAGAGAGAGAGAGAGAGAGAGAGAGAGAGAGAGAGAGAGAGAGAGAGAGAGAGAGAGAATCATGTGTGTGCGTGTGTGTGTTGTTCTACTTAGCTGGAAACGAGTCGCCACAAACACCCAGGAAACACAAATCCTATCCCAACACACACACACGTCACCCAGTCTCTTACATCTCGTCATCACGCTTACATCTCGACATCAGAATTAGCATCAACACTTTCAAGGACGTCTCAATTACTTAGGAAATCATACCTGTCCTTGATCGCCGTCCTTGTTGAGTCTTGGAGGCAAACAAAGATAATCTGTTCGTCTATCTCGGGGCTTCCAAAACTGGGCTAAACTAGTTCACGGTACGAGATGACAATTATGGAAGGATTTACAGGTGTTGGAGAGGTCGGGACGCTGAGGAAGGTGAGGAACAACAAGAGGTGAATAAAGATAGCTAATTTTTTCTTTTTTTCTTCCTCTTCCTCTCCTTTTTCTTCTCACCTTTTCCTCTTTTTCTCCTACTCCTTCATCTTCTCGTTTTCCTTTACCTTTCCTCCTTTTCCTTCTCTCTTTTTTTTCCTCCACCTACTCTTCCTTCTCCTCCTCCTTGATATGCCACGTAATTGAAAACATAGAAAACAGGAAAAGGGGTTTTAGTTAAATAAATAAACCTGAAAATGATGTGTAGTGAGTTCTGATAAGGTAGATTTGCGAGGTAAGGATCTATTGAAAAGTAAAATATAGAAACTAGGGCAGATTTCAGACACAGGATATAAATCAAACTTAAAAATGTGTCCAGGAATTTTTCTGTGGCACTTTATATCTATAATGAAGGGATTTACGAAAGCTTTATTCACCGAGACTTAAAAATGGAAAGTAGGTTAAGTCTAATCGACAAATATGAACTAAAAACAATATTGCAAGACACTATATCGTAGATTTATTTGTAGTGGGAGCAGAATTATGATAAAGTATTTGTTCATAGGTGAAAATAGAAGCTAGAAAATATCGCAATGGCAATTAGAAAATAAGCAAAAACATTCTTATATGGAAAACTGCTGGCGAATCCTGATTTATAGTAGGGAAAAAACAACGAGAGATGCATTTCTTCAAACATTTCCACACGAACATATAACAACAATCTGAACAAACACAAGACGCGACTCATTACAGCTATCAACATGCTGTCCTAACTAAACAAATGTGAGTGAGACAATGACATGAATGAGCGAATTTCACCACCGGACAACTAAGGTCATAGGGAGCATGTCGGGAAAGTGAAGAGGGTGGTGAGCATCAGCATCACGTCGTGCCAGGTTGGTGTGGTGAGAGGCGGTTAGAGGCAGACGCAGAGTAGCTAGGGGACTGAGAATGAGACTGTGAGATGGGTACTAATGCAAATCCTATGACACGTTTAAGTCTTTCACTGCAACACCACACAATCCCTTCAATACTGAAATATATTTTATTGAGAATTTTTAGTGTGATTAGACAATTTTATCTATATTAGGAAGGGTCTATGGAGGTGAGAAGATTAGTGGCCAGAGTCTTCACAATTTTAATCCCCACGTAAGGTTCTGAAGCTGTATTAAGTCACCAAATAGTAAGCAGAATGAATATGAAAACGCACCGGAAGCAATACGTCAATTCTTTACGAGCATCTATAACAAACTTAGCAATGGAGAAGAATAAATGAAATAAGATTGTACGAGGCTGAAGAACAAATAAAGATGTCTGAGGTAAGTAGGAAAATATGTACCATGTGGCAAGTAAAGCGTTAATTGCCTAACAGATTGGAGGAAAGGATAAATGAAATAAGACTGTACGTGTGTGGAGAACAAATAAAGATGTCTAAATGTTTGGTAAGTAGGAAAATATATTCCACGTGACAAGTAAAGAGTTAAATGCCTAACAAATTGGAAAAAAAAAAAAAATGCAGGAATTCACTGGCAAATATATTGATTCCCACAAGACTAGATATGTCTAAGGAACAAATAAATGTCTGAAATGATTGGTAAGTAAGTACCACGAGACAGGCAAAGCGTTAATTGGCTAACAAATTGGATAAAAGAAGTCTGGAAATCACTGCCATATCTCCTGATCCCCTTAATTCGTACGTGCAATCAAATCTTACAACTTAATAGCGTTCTGATCCTCCTCCATCAGTCTATTCAGCTATGTATATGTTTACTTGGTCCTCCTTATCCTCTGTCGTCACTCACGCCGTACTGGTTCAGACCGCCTCGCCCCTACGCCTCCTTCCCACTAATCCTGCTAAAGGTCCAACTGTCTTATGGAGGATTTACGTAGGATTTAGGGAGATTTCTGAAGGGCGTCCATTGAATCCTAATTGATATGATGTATAGTGTCATCTCTCTCTCTCTCTCTCTCTCTCTCTCTCTCTCTCTCTCTCTCTCTCTGAAAATCCAAATCACAACCTACAACCTCTTGTGACATCACCTGCATATAAAATTAGATGTAAATTTCTCTCATTATTAATTCCTGTCTCATGAAGCAATCAGTAATGAAGCACGAACACCTGTACTCACCTGAAGCTCCCTGTATACTGTTCACACGGCTCTTTCTCGCACCTGAAACGAAATAGAAAAAAAAAAATCACAGAGCAAAGAAGTAAGTTATTTTTTTGGATAGTGAAAAAGTGAAATATTATTTTCATTATTGTTGTTATTGTTGGTATTATGAACGATATATTTTTTTTTATTTAATCTTTATAATAATTCATGCATTTGATATGAAAAAGTAAGCTGTTTGCTGTATTTAGTATTTCGCTTCACAGATAAAAGATTTTAATTGCATAAAAAAGTGACATTGCTAAATACCCGCACGCATTCACGCACGCACAAGCACACACACACACACACACACACACACACACACACACACACACACACACACACACACACACACAAACTTTAATTTTCCTAAACGCTCTCCCTCTTCTTCCTCTTCCTCCTCCATATCCTCCTCCTCCTCTTCCTCCTCCTCCTCCTCCTCCTCCTCCTCCTCCTCCTCCTCCTCCTCCTCTCTTCCCTCTCCTTCTCCTTCTCCATTTCTGAGACTTCAAGGACTCATTTCCACACTCCTCGTTGTTGTCCTCCTCCTCCTTCGCATCAACCACCCACCCATCCACCCGCACCCACACACACCCACACACACACACACACACACACACACACACACACACACACACACACACACACACACACACACACAAACTAATATCCACACATCTAAACTTGATCCCCAAACACACTATCACTTCCACCACTACCACTACCACCGCCACCACCACCGCCACCACTATCACCCCCAACAGAGGCTAATCTAAGGCCGGGCTGATGGACTGTTTAATAAGCCGGGGCCTGTGAGTGTGCGCCGTTCATATCCTGCCCTATTTCAGCGTCTGGCTCCTGATGGCGGACTGTTAATACTGATGGACGCTCTCCGGCCTGCGCCCTTCACCTTGCCCTCCCTTTCCCTCCCTTGCCCTCCTGCCTTCCCCTCCTCTCCTTCCCTCAGGCGCTGCAACGTATTATACCGAAATTAGAGGCGAAGGGAACCAGTGTACCGACCCTCCGTTCTCCTTCCCATCCTTACGCTGTCGATTAACTGAAGCAGGATACGTGTAGGATGTCGATAGCAGGATTTCTCACTGGTTTGCTATGATATGTGTTCCTCTTATAAGGATACTGGTTCTCTGTAGGATGTAGTTGATATGTGAGGAGGTAAGTCAATGTTTTTAAGTTATTAGGTTAGTGTTGATACGTTAGCACGTTTTTAATATCAACAGGGAGGAATAGAATGTATAGGCATTAAAGATGGTATAATAGTTCAGGTCTTTACGTGGTAGTCTCTTTATAAAACGTTCTTATATATACTTATCAGGTGCATGTTAAGAGGAACCTGATAGAAGTGTTTTAGTTGTTTAAGGAAAGGTGACGTAAACAAAATTCCCAGGATTAGTAATCAGGGGAGATAAAGAAATAATAGGTTGAAGCTCCCTTATTATCTTATGTTTCTTTTTATGATCCCTGTCTATAAGTTTATCTAATCTCCCTAAACTCTTCATCGATCCGACAACAGCAACGTGATGACTTAATACATATCGGACATGTACCACTCTGTTTATGTACCGATTTCTTCAAGTAAGTAAGAATGTAGACTGTTTTGTTACCTATTATAAGCCAGATGTGTTTCGTATACTCGTCCGTGACACTTCGATAGATATCTCCAAGAACATTTAATGAGTGTTCCTTAAAGACGCTAAAAATTCTTCTATATGGGATAAAAGTTATTTCCAATGCGAGAAGACTTTACTTGTTTCTCAATACACTTTTATCAAGGAAAGCATTTGACTTGATAGCACTACACCATTCCCCTTTAGACACGGTATTTTTCCAGCATTAGCAGACTATACTGATGATGTGTTTTGCAGCGACACGATAACATACAATCTTCAACCTTACAACACACTTATCCTCCAATTCTTAACGATTTTTGACTGACTGGTATCTCAGCAGACCTCTTTCTTTTTCTTTCCTTTTAATATCGTTGTCTTTAACCCCTTCAGTACTATGACGCGTTTCCATATTCATTCTGGTTACTGTTTGGTGATTTCATACAGCTTCAGAAATTTATGTGGGGATCAAAATAATGAAGACTGTGGCCATTGATCTTCTGACCTCCATAGACTATTCCTAATGTCAATAAAATGGTCTAATGTTACACAAATCTTAAGGTAAAAATGTGTCCTCGTACTTAAGGGATTAATGATACCCCTCCCAAATGAAAAAACAACCATCTCGATAAATAAGTATATGAAAACCTCATTATTTAAACGTTACAAGACAACCACTGCCAGAGAGCAACACTGTACTCTGACCCCGTTTACTGTTACGTGGGTGGAGACTAACTGCTGGAGGGTGAACTAGCTACAGACCAATTATGTATACGTTCCGGCACCGCTATTAAGGATGCGTGTAATTACCGAGTAGTTCTGAGCAGCGCAAAGTTCGGATAAACCAGTTATTTCCCGCCATTACTGACAGGTTGTGTTGGGCAGCAGTGAGCGTCGCGCATCCCATGAAAGTATAATGAGACGGATGCTGATACCCTGAATATGAACACAGAGAGGAAAGAAATGAATAAGATACACTCAGAATTAGCAACACAGTGTTCTCTCACTTCTAATTTAAAGAGCAACTATCCTGAATATGAAAACAGAAAGGAAAGAAATGAATAAGACACTCAGAATTAGGAACACAGTATTCTCTCACTTCTAACTTAAAGAGCAATTATCCTGAATATGAAAATAGGAAGACAAAAAATTAATAATATACGGTTAGAATAGACAACATTCTAATCTGCTATTTCATATTTACAGAACAATCAACCCTGGATATGAGAATAGAAGAAAAAATTAAGATACGCTCAGAATCACCAACACTATTCTCTCACTTCTAATTCAAGGAACAATTAACCTGAATATGAAAATAGAAAGAAAAGAAATGAATAAGATACACTCAGAATTGCCGACATTTCATTTAGATTTATAGAACAATTAACCCTGAATATGAAAACAAAAGAAAAAAAAAATGAGAGACACTCAGAATCGCCAACATTGTATTTAGATTTACGGAACAATTAAACCTGAATATGAAAAGAACAAGAAAAAATAGGACACTAAGAATCACCAACATTTTATTCTTCCACTTTTAACATATGGAAAAATGACCCAGAATATGAAAATAGAAAGAAAATAAATAAGATACACTTAGAATCACCAACATTGTATTCTCTTACTTCTAACTGACTTCTAACTAACTTGTAACGTCTAACTGAATATGAAAATAGGAAAAAGTATATTCATAATCCCCAGCAAAGCATCCTCCCACTTCAGACCTACGGGAACATCACCTACAAAGTTAGTGAATAAACACAAGACACAATATAAGGGTCCTCATGAAGATACCCTGAATATAAAATGAATAAATAAGTAAATAGACAAATAAATGATGAGATACACCCTTGAAACCACCACCATTGTATTCTGCTTTCCCAGTTTAACACCAATCACCTCTGGAAATTAGAGAATAAAGCGCTATAACTCACACAAATAGATAAGACACAACATTAAAAACCCCATTATATTTTTCCATTCATAACGTATCAAAACGATTCCCCTAAACTTACGAACCAGCGTCACAATTCACCCAACAAGGCACTGAGGGAATATGTAATCCAGTAAAGTATGGTTGAGTCTTATTCGTGCCGTGCTACATTCCTTTGGTCAGCTTTTCTGTCTTACACGAGTCTCTTAACGCTAATGAGAGACTGCCGCTGTGAGGGACGAGGTAAGGTTTATGCAGTGACGTGGAGGAAGAGGAGGAAGAAAAGGGAAAAGAAGAAAAAGAAGGAGGATTTGCAGCAGAAAAAAAAGGAACAAGAAGAGGATGAAATATATGAAGTTAACGAAGAGAAAGAGGATGAGGAAGAGGGAAAAGAAGAGAAAGAAGGAGGATTAGTAGCAGAAAAAGGAGGAACAAGAAGAGGATGAGAATATATGAAGTAAAAGAAGAGAAAGAGAAGGAAGACGAAGAAAAAAAAAAGGAAGAGGAGGATTATCACAAGGATAGAAAGGGGAAAAAGAAGAAGATGAGAAAATATGAAGTAGATGAAGAGAAGGAGGAGGAAAAGTAGAAAAAAAAGAGGATTAACTGAAGAAAAGGAGAAACAAAAAGAGGATGAGAAGATATGAAGTTAATGAAGAGAAAAAAAGAGGAGAAGGAAGAAGAAAAAAGAAAAAAAGGAGAATTAGCAGGAGAAAAAGAGAGAAAGAGGAAGAGTATGATAATATAAGAAGTGAATAAATAGAAGGAGGAGGAAAAAAAGAATAAAAGAAAGAGGAGAATTATCAAAAAGGAGAGAAAGGAGGAAAAAGAAGAGAATGAGAAAATATGAAGTGAACGAAGAGAAAGAGGAGGAGGAAGAGGGAAAAGAAAAGAAAGAAAGTAGGATTTGCCAAAGGAGACAAAGGAGAAACAAGAGGAGGATGAGAAGATATGAAGTAAACGAAGAGAAAGAAGGAGTAGGAAGAAGAAAAGAGAAAAAAAGGAGGATTAGCAGAAGAAGAAGAAGAAGAAGAAAGATAAACAAGAAGAGGATGAGAAGATATGAAGTTAACGAAGGGAAAGAGGAAGAGAAAGATGAAAAAAAGAAAGAGGAAGATTGACAGCAGGAGAAAAAAAGAGAAAGAGGAAGAAAAAAAGAGATGAAGATAACGAAGAGAGAAAAGGAGATAAAGGAGAAATAGGAAGAAAAACAAAATGAAGGAAAAAGACAAAAAATAAAGAAAAAATGGAAAAAAAGAAGAAGGAAGATAGAAAAAGAGGAACAATAAAAGGGCTACAGTAAAATACGGCCGTCACAAAGGAACACCAAGGAAGAACAAACCGTAACAAACCAACTGATCCTTACGAAACACAGGGAGCATTAGCAAGTGAAACAAAGAAACACGGTACAAAATTAAACAAGACTAGTACGAAAAAATGAATAAAAGAAAAACGAGAGCAAGAAAAAATAAATAAAAGAAAACGAGAAGCAAAATGATAAAGAAAAAGGGTTGAGATAAGGAATGAGAAAAGAGAATGAAAGAGAGGAAGGCACAGGAAAGGATTATGGGAAAGAAAGAGTTATACTGCAGCTCTGGTAAATATTTGAGAGGGGTAGAGAGGGAGGAGACATGGGGGTGAGGAGAGGTGGTAAGGGAGGAGAGATGTACAGGAAGACTGAGGAATGGTAGTGAGGGGAGAGGGGTAATGGAAGATACATGAGTGAAGGGGAAAAATGAAGGGAGGTTGATAAAAATAGCGGGGCGAGGAAGGGTGACGACATATGGAGAAGCGTGAAGCGACGTGTTAGAGTGAAGAGACACTTGGTGAGGTGAGGGAGAGGTAGGCGAGAGTGCAGAGGAGTTGAGGAGGGAGAGAAATGGCGGGAAGTGTAGAGAGGAATAGTTTTGGTAAAGTACAGTGGAATTTGTGACGAGATGTGAAGGGTCAGGTGGAACGGTAAGCAAGTAATGAAGGGAGTGGGGTGAGGAGGGTTAACAGAAGGGGTCAGAATGCAACATGGAGGCTCAGAACACCTTACCTAACTCTCCACTGCTTCCTTCCGCTTCCGTGTGTGGCGACCATGACGGGCCAAGCTGGAGGAGAGGGAAGGAGAGGGTGAGAGGGGGAGAGTGGCGTGTGTGACTGTTCAGGTGGGTTTGTGTGGAGGGATGAGTTCATGTCACGAAGATCACACTTCCAAGGAATTCATGTTCTGCTTGTGCTTGTGTTCAGTGGCGTCAAGGTCACAGCCATGGTGATGAGGTCTGTTGACGTGATGGTGATTGACGTGGAATGGCAAAATACATCATAAAGAAAGGAATTGTAACTAAAATACGTAGAGGCGAATTTGCTGAAATGCTCGCCAAATTTAGTTTTCAAAGACGATCATGAGAAAAATACAAAATATTTAATGTCAGTGTTCAATGGCAATTCTAATGCAAAAAAAAAAAAAAACTACAAACACATTGAGAATCAGTATTCACAGTGTAATATGGCTTGAAGAATGCAGTGAAAAGGACTTGATACATCTGTGTTTCAACAGGAAAACGACTAAACGGGTAACAAAGCACGTCTCAAATTAATGTTCATGGGGGTTTTATGTAAAGAAAGGAAATGCTTCACAATTCAGATTCCAGATAGAAGCGGGAGTTTAAAGAAGATCAAGAGACGTGCTAGATCAGTAGTCACGAACAAAACTAGAAAAGCAAAAAAAAAAAAAAAAAAAAAAAAAGATACACACAAAAGAGAAAGTGTAAAAAAAGGTAAATACCTGACAAATCAACAAACGATCATTACAACAAAATTAATCACGAGAAATATAAAACAAGATGAAAATCACTCGTAAGAGAGGAAGACTCTCCAAGAACTCAGACTCACGTGAAAAGAAAAGAAGAGGAAAACGTTTAAGATTTTCCCCTGCCGCAGCAGGCAACATGAGGCAGGACAAAGGCGAGGCAAGTCCGGGCGGCGCGTGGACCAGTCTTCCCTCGCCTGTCACGACACACAAACACACACAAAGCAGGGAAGGACTCGGAGGAAAAAATGAGAGGAGTGTATGAAAGGGACACAACTCCTGATCTGAAGGGCGGCGTGCGGGCCGCCGCGGGAGTCCTCACAGGGGCACAGATGATCCTCCAGGGCCACGTTACTACTTTTTGCTTATGTTCTCTTTCTTTTATTATGTTTTCTTTGTCTTATTTATTTTTTGTATATTCAATTTTTTACCTTTTTTTAAAATTTATTTTTATCTTTTCTTAATCCTGCAAACTTTATATTATATTCTTTTGCTTTGAATGAAGAACAAAGTTTCTTTGATTCCAAACAGCCTTGTATGCAAATATCTGCTGCTTCTGCTGCTGCTGCTGCTGCTGCTGGGATATCAATGTAACAAACTAGTGCACCTCGCAGCGCCGCTTCACCACATCAAACATGGTATACTATCAGTATAATAGTTTTCATACGGAGTAACTTTTCACTGTGAATCTTCCTCGTTATTCGTGAAGGCGTGAAACTATTCCCCAGAGTGTCATCCACCTCAGAGTTGGGTTTCGCGGGGCGTAGCCTCAGAGGAGCAGCCCGCCAACACACCTCCCCAGGAAACCTCCTCAGAAAGGTCTGCAGAACGCCGAATGGCAATGATAATAAGAATAACAATAATAGTTCTCTCTCTCTCTCTCTCTCTCTCTCTCTCTCTCTCTCATATATATATATATATATATATATATATATATATATATATATATATATATATATATATATATATATATATATATATATATATATATAACTAGGTTTTTATGAAAGGTTGTTTCCATCCGTGTGTTTTGTTTCCACGTTACATTTTCCGAGAACGTTGTGGAGGGTCATGATTTATGTGAATCCTGAGTGATTACCACGAGGCGGTAAAGACCTTCCCTCACGCCAGGCCACGCCGCCTGCGCAGCCCGGCAC